>NC_056461.1:44073224-44295724 GCF_018296145.1 Oncorhynchus tshawytscha
TCTTAATAATAATCATCAGTCATTTGTGTAAGTGCTTTGCTTATCCTTCCCTTTAAGTCTGCTGTCAATTTGTTTACTATAAAATAGCATTGTATGTGTTCAAACACTATTTTTCCAGAAGTTTACTAAGGGTTGGTAACAGGCTGATTGGTCGGCTATTTGAGCCAGTAAAGGGGGCTTTACTATTCTTAGGTAGTGGAATGTCTTTAGCTTTTCCATCCAGGCCTCCCGTCTGGCACAGCGGTCTAAGGCACTGCATCACAATGCTAGAGGTGTCACTACAGACCCTGGTTCAATTCCAGGCTGTATCACATCCAGCTGTGATTGGGAGTCCCATAGAGCATACACAATTGGCCCAGCGTCGTCCGGGTTAAGGTTTGGCCGGGTTAGGTCATCACTGTAAATAAGAATTTGTTCTTAACTGTCTTGCCTGGTTAAATATAAAAGGCTTGGGGACACACACTTTCTAGTTCAAATGGAAAATATGGCTAATAGGACTGGCATCCTCTATTATCCTCAGTAATTTTCCATCCAAGTTGTCAGACCCTGGTGGCTTGTCATTGTTGATAGACAACAATAACTGTTTTCACCTCTTCCACACTGACTTTACGGAATTCAAAATTCAAATTCTTGGCTTTCATAATTTGGTCAGATATAATTGGATGTGTAGTGTCAGCGTTTGTAGCTGGAATGTCATGCTTAAGTTTGCTAATCTTGCCAATTAAAAAAAGCATTAAAGTAGTTGGCAATATCAGTGGGTTTTGTGATTTTCTGATTCAATGAATGATGGAACTGAATTTGCCTTTTTACCAAAATGTAAATTAAAGATTCTCCAAAGACTTTTTACTTTCATTCTTCATGTCATTTATCTTTGTTTCATTGTGTCTTCTTCTTTTTATTCAGTTTAGTCACATGATTATTCCATTTGCAGCGCGTTTGCCAATCGGTATTTGCCTCATCCCTCTCAACTGTACAACTTTTCAATTCCTCATCAATCCACATTTAACAGTTTTTATAAGTCCTTTTCTTAATGGGTGTGTGCTTATTAGTACCTGGGATAAGCAATTTCATAAATATGTCAAGTGCAACATCTGGTTGCTCCTCATTACACTCCACGGACCAACACATATTCTTTACATCATCAACATATGAATCACTACAACACTTCTTGTATGACCTCTTATAAACTACAGTAGGCCCAGCCTTTGGAACTTTAGTTTTCCTAGATATGGATATTATACAGTGATCACTACATCCTATGGATTTGGATACTGCTTTAAAGCAAATATCTGAAGCATTAATTAAGATGTGACCAATACATGTTAATGATTTAATTCCTGTGCTGTTTGTAACTACCCTGGTAGGTTGACTGATAACCTGAACCAGGTTGCAGGCACTGGTTACAGTTTGAAGCTTTTTCTTGAGTGGGCAACTTGATGAAAGCCAGTCAATATTTAATTCACCCAGAAAATATACCTCTCTGTTGATATCACATACATTATCAAGCATTTCACACATGTTATCCAGATACTGACTGTTAGCACTTGGTCTATAGCAGCTTCCCACCAGAATGGGCTTTAGGTGAGGCAGATGAACCTGTAGCCATATTACTTCAACAGTATTTAACATGAGATCCTCTCTAAGCTTTACAGGAATGTAGTTCTGAATATAAACAGCAACACCTCCACCTTTGGCATTTCTGTCTTTTCTGTAGATGTTATAACCTTGTATTTCTACCACTGTATCATCAAAGGTATTATCTAAGTGAGTTTCAGAGATAGCCAGAATATGAATGTCATCTGTTACTAACAAATTATTTATTATTTATTTCATGAACCATGTTTCTTAAGCTACATTTGTTAATGTGGGAGAATTGGAGCACTTTTCTTCTGGTAAGCTTACTTGTTTTAATTGCTTAAATGCCCCTTGGATAATGTACATTTGCTGAAGCATCATGACAACTCAGCGTCACAATGGTAGGGATTAACTGAGCTGGACTTGGGTCATTGATAAGTCATTGTGTCAACACAGCCTTATAATTCTGTGAAAGGATCCAGGAACCCAAATGATTTGGGTGGATCCCATCCTTCTTACCCCCCTACAGGAAGAAACCCAGCCCAGTCACGGACCAGGATGTCTTGCTCCCAGGCAGACTAAATAACTTTTTTGCCCGCTTTGAGGACAATACAGTGCCACTGACACGGCCTGCAACGGAAACATGCGGTCTCTCCTTCACTGCAGCCGAAGTGAGTAAGACATTTAAACGTGTTAACCC
Source organism: Oncorhynchus tshawytscha (assembly GCF_018296145.1). Lineage (NCBI taxonomy): Eukaryota > Metazoa > Chordata > Actinopteri > Salmoniformes > Salmonidae > Oncorhynchus > Oncorhynchus tshawytscha. Next base: position 44,075,500 of record NC_056461.1, read on the forward strand.
TCGCAAGGCTGCAGGCCCAGACGGCATCCCCAGCCGCGCCCTCAGAGCATGCGCAGACCAGCTGGCCGGTGTGTTTACGGACATATTCAATCAATCCCTATACCAGTCTGCTGTTCCCACATGCTTCAAGAGGGCCACCATTGTTCCTGTTCCCAAGAAAGCTAAGGTAACTGAGCTAAACGACTACCGCCCCGTAGCACTCACATCCGTCATCATGAAGTGCTTTGAGAGACTAGTCAAGGACCATATCACCTCCACCCTACCTGACACCCTTGACCCACTCCAATTTGCTTACCGCCCAAATAGGTCCACAGACGATGCAATCTCAACCACACTGCACACTGCCCTAACCCATCTGGACAAGAGGAATACCTATGTGAGAATGCTGTTCATCGACTACAGCTCGGCATTCAACACCATAGTACCCTCCAAGCTCGTCATCAAGCTCGAGACCCTGGGTCTCGACCCCGCCCTGTGCAACTGGGTACTGGACGTCCTGACAGGCCGCCCCCAGGTGGTGAGGGTAGGCAACAACATCTCCTCCCCGCTGATCCTCAACACTGGGGCCCCAGTAGTGGAGAGGGTAGCAAGTTTTAAGTTCCTCGGCATACACATCACAGACAAACTGAATTGGTCCACTCACACAGACAGCATCGTGAGGAAGGCGCAGCAGCGCCTCTTCAACCTCAGGAGGCTGAAGAAATTCGGCTTGTCACCAAAAGCACTCACAAACTTCTACAGATGCACAATCGAGAGCATCCTGGCGGGCTGTATCACCGCCTGGTATGGCAACTGCACCGCCCTCAACCGTAAGGCTCTCCAGAGGGTAGTGAGGTCTGCACAACGCATCACCGGGGCAAACTACCTGCCCTCCAGGACACCTACACCACCCGATGCTACAGGAAGGCCATAAAGATCATCAAGGACATCAACCACCCGAGCCACTGCCTGTTCACCCCGCTGCCATCCAGAAGGCGAGGTCAGTACAGGTGCATCAAAGCTGGGACCGAGAGACTGAAAAACAGCTTCTATCTCAAGGCCATCAGACTGTTAAACAGCCACCACTAACATTGAGTGGCTACTGCCAACACACTGTCAATGACACTGACTCTACTCCAGCCACTTTAATCATGGGAATTGATGGGAAATGATGTAAATATATCACTAGCCACTTTAAACAATGCTACCTTATATAATGTTACTTACCCTACATTGTTCATCTCATATGCATACGTTGATACTGTACTCTATATCATCGACTGCATCCTTATGTAATACATGTATCACTAGCCACTTTAACTATGCCACTTGGTTTACATACTTATCTCATATGTATATACTGTACTCGATATCATCTACTGTATCTTGCCTATGCTGCTCTGTACCATCACTCATTCATATATCCTTATGTACATATTCTTTATCCCCTTACACTGTGTATGACAGTAGTTTTTTTTGGAATTGTTAGTTAGATTACTTGCTCGTTATTACTGCATTGTCGGAACTAGAAGCACAAGCATTTCGCTACACTCGCATTAACATCTGCTAACCATGTGTATGTGACAAATACAATTTGATTTGATTTGATTTGATTTGATTTGTTTTGTTTCCAAAAGGTATCGAAATTGTCAACAAAAGTTACACCCATTGAGCTGCAATAATCACATAGCCAGTTGTGAAGAGAGAGAATCCTGCTGAAGCGTACAATGCCACGACTCAGAGAGGGATCAGGGCCAGATATGATGGGTCTTTTATTAGTGTCTAGCAGAGAGTCAATCAGCTCTTTGAAATCCAGTTTCAACTGTTTAGCGATGCCCTTCATAATGTCATTCAAATCCTCATGGACTAGGATAGAATCAATGTTTATGTCCTGGTGTAGTACATTTAGGAGCAGCTTAGTAATGTCATTAAAAACCCACATGGACTAGGATAGAATCAATGTCCTGGTGTAGTACATTCAGGAGCAGCTTAGTAATGTAATTTACTCCAGCTCCGGGATAGGACATTGTTTTTGAACCAGGAAAGTTCCCAATTCTTACCATGGAGCTGCCCAAAATCACAGCTGGCTAGAAGGACAAAGTAATCCGCCCACCCTGGATGGATGGATGTGCGAGAGGCAGGATAACCTGAGCCCGTAGCTCTCGGGTCGCCTCTTGCAGACCTCCGACAGAAGCCCCGTTCAATCCAGAGCAGGTACGGGAGGTTGCCGACGTCGACCTAGAAATCGTAGGAGTAGGCACTGCGACTGCAGACACTGGTACCCCCATCGACGAAGGTGCAGGAAGATCAGGCTCCAGGGAAACTATTGGTTGTTTGTATCCACTCCGGGTCTTTCATTGGGAGTGTAGACTGCTTTGGTCTTTCATTGGGAGTGTAGACTGCTTTGGTCTTTCATTGGGAGTGTAGACTGCTTTGGTCTTTCATTGGGAGTGTAGACTGCTTTGGTCTTTCATTGGGAGTGTAGACTGCTTTGGTCTTTCATTGGGAGTGTAGACTGCTTTGGTCTTTCAACTGCTTTGTCTTTCATTGGGAGTGTAGACTCTGGTCTTTCACTGCTTTGGTCTTTCATTGGGAGTGTGACTGCTTTGGTCTTTCATGTGTAGACTGCTTTGGTCTTTCATTAGTTGATTGTCATGCTTTCCTCTTGCTGTGACTGCCTTTCTACTGCTTTGGTCTTTCTAGACTGCTTTGGTCTTTCTATCAGATGGGGGAGCTCCGGGAAACACCGGCAAGTTGCATAACGACAAACAACAAGGCGGAGGTGCATCCAACAAGCGTGAACGCCGTCCTGCCACGGGCTTAGAAAAGGTCAACATTCCGCTCTTAAGTCATTTAGCTGGCATCCTATCAGAGAGACCAACAGACAGACACCTACAGAGACCCACAGAGAGAGACCTACAGAGACCTACAGATAGAGAACTAGAGACAGAGACCTAGAGACAGAGACCTACAGACAGAGAGACCTACAGAAACCTACAGACAGAGACACCTACAGACAGAGACACCTACAGACAGAGACACCTACAGACAGAGAAAACTACAGACAGAGACCTACAGACAGAGACCTGCAGACAGAGAGACCTACAGACAGCATTAACATGACACTACCTCATTTACATGACACTACAACATTCTATAACAGCCATGTTAGAACCCCATTAACATGACAATACAACATTCTATTACAGTCAAATCAAATCAAATCAAATGTATTTATATAGCCCTTCGTACATCAGCTGATATCTCAAAGTGCTGTACAGAAACCCAGCCTAAAACCCCAAACAGCAAGCAATGCAGGTGTAGAAGCACGGTGGCTATGAAAAACTCCCTAGAAAGGCCAAAACCTAGGAAGAAACCTAGAGAGGAACCAGGCTATGTGGGGTGGCCAGTCCTCTTCTGGCTGTGCCGGGTGGTTATTATAACAGAACATGGCCAAGATGTTCAAATGTTCATAAATGACCAGCATGGTTGTATAATAATAAGGCAGAACAGTTGAAACTGGAGCAGCAGCACGGTCAGGTGGACTGGGGACAGCAAGGAGTCATCATGTCAGGAAGTCCTGGGGCATGGTCCTAGGGCTCAGGTCCTCCGAGAGAGAGAGAGAGAAAGAGAGAATTAAAGAACGCACACTTAGATTCACACAGGACACCGAATAGGACAGGAGAGGTACTCCAGATATAACAAACTGACCCTAGCCCCCCAACACATTAACTACTGCAGCATAAATACTGGAGGCTGAGACAGGAGGGGTCAGGAGACACTGTGGCCCCATCCGAGGACACCCCCAGACAGGGCCAAACAGGAAGGATATAACCCCACCCACTTTGCCAAAGCACAGCCCCCACACCACTAGAGGGATATCTTCAACCACCAACTTACCATCCTGAGACAAGGCTGAGTATAGCCCACAAAGATCTCCGCCATGGCACAACCCAAGGGGGGGCGCCAACCCAGACAGGATGACCACATCAGTGAATCAACCCACTCAGGTGACGCACCCCTTCCAGGGACGGCATGAGAGAGCCCCAGTAAGCCAGGGACTCAGCCCCTGTAATAGGGTTAGAGGCAGAGAATCCCAGTGGGAAGAGGGGAACCGGCCAGGCAGAGACAGCAAGGGCGGTTCGTTGCTCCAGAGCCTTTCCGTTCACCTTTCCACTCCTGGGCCAGACTACACTCAATCATATGACCCACTGAAGAGATAAGTCTTCAGTAAAGACTTAAAGGTTGAGACCGAGTTTGCGTCTCTGACATGGGTAGGCAGACCGTTCCATAAAAATGGAGCTCTATAGGAGAAAGCCCTGCCTCCAGCTGTTTGCTTAGAAATTCTAGGGACAATTAGGAGGCCTGCGTCTTGTGACCATAGCGTACGTGTAGGTATGTACGGCAGGACCAAATCAGAGAGATAGGTAGCAGCAAGCCCATGTAATGCTTTGTAGGTTAGCAGTAAAACCTTGAAATCAGCCCTTGCTTTGACAGGAAGCCAGTGTAGAGAGGCTAGCACTGGAGTAATATGATCAAATTCTTCGGTTCTAGTCAGGATTCTAGCAGCCATATTTAGCACCAACTGAAGTTTATTTAGTGCTTTATCCAGGTAGCCGGAAAGTAGAGCATTGCAGTAGTCTAACCTAGAAGTGACAAAAGCATGGATTAATTTTTCTGCATCATTTTTGGACAGAAAGTTTCTGATTTTTGCAATGTTACGTAGATGGAAAAAAAGCTGTCCTTGAAATGGTCTTGATATGTTCTTCAAAAGAGAGATCAGGGTCCAGAGTAACGCCGAGGTCCTTCACAGTTTTATTTGAGACGACTGTACAACCATTAAGATTAATTGTCAGATTCAACAGAAGATCTCTTTGTTTCTTGGGACCTAGAACAAGCATCTCTGTTTTGTCCGAGTTTAAAAGTAGAAAGTTTGCAGCCATCCACTTCCTTATGTCTGAAACACAGGCTTCTAGCGAGGGCAATTTTGGGGCTTCACCATGTTTCATTGAAATGTACAGCTGTGTGTCATCCGCATAGCAGTGAAAGTTAACATTATGTTTTCGAATAACATCCCCAAGAGGTAAAATATATAGTGAAAACAATAGTGGTCATGCAGTCATGTTAGAACCCCATTAACATGACACTACAACATTCTATTACAGTCATGTTAGAACCCCATTAACATGACACTACAACATTATATAACAGCCATGTTAGAACCCCATTAACATGACACTACAACATTCTATAACAGCCATGTTAGAACCCCATTAACATGACACTACAACATTCTATAACAGTCATGTTAGAACCTCATTAACATAACACTACAACATTCTATTAATCCATTAACATGACACTACAACATTCTATATCAGCCATGTTAGAACCCCAATAACATGACACTACAACATTCTATAACAGCCATGTTAGAACCCCATTAACATGACACTACAACATTCTATAACAGCCATGTTAGAACCCCATTAACATGACACTACAACATTCTATAACAGCCATGTTGGAACCCCAATAACATGACTCTTACAACATTCTATGGAAGCCATGTTCACTACAATTAACATTACATGGGGAATATTTAAATAAAATAAAATACATTTTATTTGTCACATGCCCGAATACAACAGGTGGAGGAGACCTTACCATGAAATGCTTACTTACAAGACCTTAACCAACAACGCAGTTCAAGAAATAGTACAAAAATGTAATAAAAAATTATCAGGTTAAAATTGCACAGCAATAACCAGGCTATGTACAGGGGGTACCATTACCGGGTCAATGAGTGGGTGTATAGGTTAGTCGAGTTCATTTGTACATGTAGATAGGGGTTATGATGATTATACATAGATAATAAACAGAGAATAGCAGCAGTGTAAAAACAGGGGGGGTCAATGTGAATTGTCCGGTTGACCTTTTCATTCATTGTTCAGCTTGGGGGTAGGTGCTGTTAAGGAGCCTTTTGGACCTAGACATGGTACCGCTCCGGTACCGCTTCCCGTGTGGTAGCATAAAAAACAGTCTGTCTGTTTTTGGGCCTTCCTCTGACACCGCCTACTATATAGGTCCTGGATGGCAGGAAGCTTGGCCCCAGTGATGTATTGGGCCGTACGCACTAACCTCTGTAGCGCCTTACGGTCAGATGCCGAGCAGTTGCCGTTCCAGGTGGTGATGCAACCGCTCAGGATGCTCTCGATGGTGCACCTGTAGAACTTTTTAAGGGTCTGGGGACCCATGCTAAATCTTTTCAGTCTGCTGAGGAGGAAAAGGTGTTCTCGTGCCCTCTTCAGAATTGTCTTGGTGTGTTTGGACCACGATAGTTCGTTTGTGATGTGGACACCAAGGGACTCTCTACCCACAACAGCCCCGTCGATGGGGGCCCTCCTTTTTCTAGTCCAAAATCAGCTCTTTTGTCTTGCTCACATTGAGGGAGAGGTTGTTGTCCTGGCACCACATTGCCAAGTCTCTGAACATCTCCCTATATAGGCTGTCTCATCATTGCCCGTGATCTGGCCTACCACTGTTGTGTAGTCAGCAAACGTAATGATGGTGTTGGATTCGTGCATGGTCACGCAGTTGTGGGTAAACAGGGAGTACAGGAGGGGACTAAGCACGCACCCCTAAGGGGCCCCAGTGTTGAGGTTAAGCATGACAGATGTTATGTTGCCTACCCTTACCACCTGGGGGCGGCCCGTCAGGAAGTCCAGGATCCAGTTGCAGAGGGAGGTGTTCAGTCCCAGGGTCCTTCGTTTAGTGATGAGCTTTGAGGGCACTATGGTGATGAACACAGAGCTGTAGTCAATGAACAGCATTCTCACATAGGTGTTCCTTTTGTCCAGGTGGGAAGAGCAGTGTGGTGTGTGATTGAGATTGCTGATCTGTTGGGCTGGTATGCAAATTGTAATGGGTGTAGGGTTTCCAGGATGATGGTGTTGATGTGAGCCATGACCAGCCTTTGAATTCACTCCATGGCTATAGACGTGAATGCTACAGGGCGGTAATAATTTAGGCAGGTTACCTTCGCTTTCTTAGGCACAGGGACTATCGTGGTCTGTTTGAAACATGTAGGTATTACAGACTCGGTTAGGGAAAGGTTGAAAATGTCAGGGAAGACACTTGCCAGTTGGTCTGTGCAGTGCATGCTCTGAGTACACGTCCTGGTGATCCATTTGGCCCCGCGGCTACGGAGAGCATGATCACACAGTCGTCAGGAACTTCTGGTGCTCCCGCATGCTTCAGTGTAGCATGACTCGAAGTGAGCATAAAAGGCATTTAGCTCGTCTGGTAAACTTGCGTCACTGGGCAGCTCGCGTGTGGGTTTCCTTTGTAGTCTGTAATAGTTTTCAAGCCCTGCCACATCCGACGAGCGCCAGAGCCGGTGTAGTAGGATTCAATCTTAGTCCTGTATTGACGCTTTCCCTGTTTGATGGTTCGTCTGAGGGCATAGCGGGATTTCTAATAAGTGTCCAGATTAGTGTCCCGTTCCTTGAAATCGTCAGCTCTAGCCTTTAGCTAGGATGTTGCCTGTAATCCTTGGCTTCTGGTTGGGATATGTACGTACAGTCACTGTGGAGACGACGTCGTCAATGCAGTTATTGGTGAAGACGGTGACTGAGCTGGTGAACTCCTCAATGCCATTGGATGAATCCTGGAAATGTTTCACTCTGTGCTGCAAAACAGTCCTGTAGAGTAGCTACACAATGGAAGTGGAAATCTGATCACTTCCGTAGTGAGCGAGTCACTGGTTCTTCCTGCATTCGTTTTTGGCAAAAATTATGGTCAGATTTGCCAAATGGAGGGATAGGGAGAGCCTTGTATTTATTCTCTGTGTATGGGTGTAAAGATGGTACTTTTAACAATTCTATGTAACTGTTGGAGCCATACCATAGCAGTATCTGCTGCTAACCCTGTTCTATACTATAGTATCTACTACTAACCCTGTTCTATACTATAGTATCTACTACTAACCCTGTTCTATACTATAGCAGTATCTACTACTAACCCTGTTCTACACTATAGTATCTACTACTAACCCCTGTTCTATACAATAGTACCTACTACTAACCCTGTTCTATACTATAGCAGTATCTACTACTAACCCCTGTTCTATACTATAGTATCTACTACTAACCCTGTTCTATACCATAGCAGTATCTACTGCTAACCCTGTTCTATACTATAGTATCTACTACTAACCCTGTTCTATACTATAGCAGTATCTACTACTAACCCTGTTCTACACTATAGTATCTACTACTAACCCCTGTTCTATACTATAGCAGTATCTACTACTAACCCTGTTCTATACTATAGTATCTACTACTAACCCCTGTTCTATACTATAGTATCTACTACTAACCCCTGTTCTATACTATAGCAGTATCTACTACTAACCCCTGTTCTATACTATAGTATCTACTACTAACCCTGTTCTATACTATAGTATCTACTACTAACCCTGTTCTATACTATAGTATCTACTACTAACCCTGTTCTATACTATAGCAGTATCTACTACTAACCCTGTTCTATACTATAGTATCTACTACTAACCCCTGTTCTATACAATAGTACCTACTACTAACCCTGTTCTATACTATAGTATCTACTACTAACCCCTGTTCTATACTATAGTATCTACTACTAACCCTGTTCTATACTATAGTATCTACTACTAACCCTGTTCTATACCATAGCAGTATCTGCTGCTAACCCTGTTCTATACTATAGTATCTACTACTAACCCTGTTCTATACTATAGTATCTACTACTAACCCCTGTTCTATACAATAGTACCTACTACTAACCCTGTTCTATACTATAGTATCTACTACTAACCCCTGTTCTATACTATAGTATCTACTACTAACCCTGTTCTATACCATAGCAGTATCTACTGCTAACCCTGTTCTATACTATAGTATCTACTACTAACCCTGTTCTATACTATAGCAGTATCTACTACTAACCCTGTTCTATACTATAGTATCTACTACTAACCCCTGTTCTATACTATAGTATCTACTACTAACCCCTGTTCTATACTATAGCAGTATCTACTACTAACCCTGTTCTATACTATAGCAGTATCTACTACTAACCCCTGTTCTATACAATAGTACCTACTACTAACCCTGTTCTATACTATAGTATCTACTACTAACCCCTGTTCTATACAATAGCAGTATCTACTACTAACCCCTGTTCTATACTATAGCAGTATCTACTACTAACCCCTGTTCTATACTATAGTATCTACTACTAACCCCTGTTCTATACAATAGTACCTACTACTAACCCTGTTCTATACTATAGCAGTATCTACTACTAAACCCTGTTCTATACTATAGTACTATGGGGAAGAGATACTATGGGGAGGAGATACTATGGGGAGGAGATACTATGGGGAGGATATACTATGGGGAGGAGATACTATGGGGAGGAGATACTATGGGGAGGAGATACTATGGGGAAGAGATACTATGGGGAAGAGATACTATGGGGAGGAGATACTCTGGAGAATAGATACTATGGGGAGGAGATACTATGGGGAATAGATAATATATGGGGAATAGATACTATGGGGAAGAGATACTATGGGGAAGAGATACTATGGGGAAGAGATACTATGGGGAGGAGATACTATGGGGAAGAGATACTATGGGGAAGAGATACTATGGGGAAGAGATACTATGGGGATAGATACTATGGGGAGGAGATACTATGGGGAGGAGATACTATGGGGAGGAGATACTATGGGGAAGAGATACTATGGGGAAGAGATACTATGGGGAGGAGATAGTCTGGAGAATAGATACTATGGGGAGGAGATACTATGGGGAATAGATAATATGGGGAATAGATACTATGGGGAAGAGATACTATGGGGAGGAGATAGTCTGGAGAATAGATACTATGGGGAGGAGATACTATGGGGAATAGATAATATGGGGAATAGATACTATGGGGAAGAGATACTATGGGGAAGAGATACTATGGGGAAGAGATACTATGGGGAGGAGATACTATGGGGAGGAGATACTATGGGGAGGAGATACTATGGGGAGGAGATACTATGGGGAGGAGATACTATGGGGAAGAGATACTATGGGGAAGAGATACTATGGGGAAGAGATACTATGGGGAGGAGATACTATGGGGAAGAGATACTATGGGGAAGAGATACTATGGGGAGGAGATACTATGGGGAGGAGATACTATGGGGAGGAGATAGTATGGGGAGGAGATACTATGGGGAGGAGATAGTCTGGGGAGGAGATACTATGGGGAGGAGATAGTCTGGGGAGGAGATACTATGGGGAGGAGATACTATGGGGAAGAGATACTATGGGGAAGAGATACTATGGGGAGGAGATACTATGGGGAAGAGATACTATGGGGAGGAGATACTATGGGGAGGAGATACTATGGGGAAGAGATACTATGGGGAAGAGATACTATGGGGAAGAGATACTATGGGGAAGAGATACTATGGGGAAGAGATACTATGGGGAAGAGATACTATGGGGAAGAGATACTATGGGGAGGAGATACTATGGGGAGGAGATACTATGGGGAAGAGATACTATGGGGAAGAGATACTATGGGGAAGAGATACTATGGGGAAGAGATACTATGGGGAAGAGATACTATGGGGAGGAGATACTATGGGGAGGAGATACTATGGGGAGGAGATACTATGGGGAGGAGATACTATGGGGAAGAGATACTATGGGGAAGAGATACTATGGGGAGGAGATACTATGGGGAGGAGATACTATGGGGAGGAGATACTATGGGGAGGAGATACTATGGGGAGGAGATACTATGGGGTGGAGGGGTCTGAACATGTCTGTAAATATCATAATAATAACAAGACAATATATATGGTATGCTCTGTGTTGAAGACTTGTTGAACAGAAATACATCTCCAACGTTAATATTATGTCTGTTTTATGACTTCTATCTCTCAGGGGATGACACACACAGCATATTGTCCCTCCTCTTCCCTGCTGCAGTTTTTTGTGTGTAACTAATGGGATAACCACACCAAGCAATGCCTAAAATTGACTTTTGTTTTCCTGCAGCAGATGCAGTGTGTCTGTGTACACAGAGTGCTGGTGGTGTGGAGGTTGGGCACACAATTATATGAGTCATAGATGTGATGCTCTCTCTCTCTTCCCACTCGTATCATAAACGGAAAGAGCAATGAACATGAAATTTTACCTTTTCCTCTCGATATCTCACTCTTCAGTCTCTGCTCTCTACACCTGCTTAATCTCTTCTTCTCTCTCTCTCTATCTGTTCATCTCTCCTTCTTCTCCCTTTGTCTGGCCATCTCTTCTTCTCTCTGTATGTCCATCTCTTCTTCTCTATCTGCCCATCTCTTCTCTCTCTCTCTCTCTCTCTATCTGTCCATCTCTCCTTCTTCTCCCTTTGTCTGCCCACCTCTTCTTCTTTCTTCTCTATCTGCTCCATCTCTTCTTCTTCTCTATCTGCCCATCTCTTCTTCTTCTCTATCTGCCCATCTCTCCTTCTTCTCCCTTTGTCTGCCCACCTCTTCTTCTTCTCTATCTGCCCACCTCTTCTTCTTCTCTATCTGCCCACCTCTTCTTCTTCTCTATCTGCCCACCTCTTCTTCTTTCCCTTTGTCTGGCCATCTATCTGCCCACCTCTTCTTCTGCTCCCTTTGTCTGGCCATCTCTTCTTCTTCTCTATCTGCCCGTCTCTTCTTCTTCTCTATCTGCCCATCTCTTCTTCTTCTCTATCTGCCCACCTCTTCTTCTTCTCTATCTGCCCATCTCTATCTTCTTCTCCCTTTGTCTGGCCACCTCTTCTTCTTCTCTATCTACCCATCTCTTCTTCTTCTCTATCTGCCCACCTCTTCTTCTTCTCCCTTTGTCTGGCCATCTCTTCTTCTTCTCTATCTGCCCACCTCTTCTTCTTCTTCTCTATCTGCCCACCTCTTCTTCTTCTCTATCTGCCCATCTCTTCTTCTTCTCTATCTGCCCACCTCTTCTTCTTCTCCCTTTGTCTGGCCACTCTCTTCTTCTTCTCTATCTGCCCACCTCTTCTTCTTCTCTATCTGCCCACCTCTTCTTCTTCTCTATCTGCCCACCTCTTCTTCTTCTCCCTTTGTCTGGCCACCTCTTCTTCTTCTCTATCTGCCCATCTCTTCTTCTTCTCTATCTGCCCACTTCTTCTTCTTCTCCCTTTGTCTGGCCACCTCTTCTTCTTCTCTATCTGCCCATCTCTTCTTCTTCTCTATCTGCCCACCTCTTCTTCTTCTCCCTTTGTCTGGCCACCTCTTCTTCTTCTCTATCTGCCCATCTCTTCTTCTCTCTCTTGTTCTTAATAAACAAATAAAGTGCAAGAAACCTGAATGCTTGTATACCTAACTCCATAGAGACCAAGAAACCTGAAAGCTTGTATACCTAACTCCATAGAGACCAAGAAACCTGAAAGCTTGTATACCTAACTCCATAGAGACTAAGAAACCTGAAAGCTTGTATACCTAACTCCATAGAGACCAAGAAACCTGAAAGCTTGTATACCTAACTCCATAGAGACCAAGAAACCTGAATGCTTGTATACCTAACTCCATAGAGACCAAGAAACCTGAAAGCTTGTATACCTAACTCCATAGAGACAAGAAACCTGAAAGCTTGTATACCTAACTCCATAGAGACCAAGAAACCTGAATGCTTGTATACCTAACTCCATAGAGACCAAGAAACCTGAAAGCTTGTATACCTAACTCCATAGAGACCAAGCAATTCCCAGAGTTAAGACCGGGGTTGGTAACTTGTATATCTATAGTTTAGTAAAGATGTTAGGAACAGAGGGACTTTTTATAAAAGGGCTTTATAAATGAAAACATAACAATGTACAGCATCAACCTGACATAAGCGAGAGGCAGGAACAAATTTCTATTGAAGAAGCCCATTTATTTTGTCAGCTTTTTGACTAATTCATCAATCTGATATTTAAAAGACAGCTTTCGGTCCAGATCCCCATTTGTAAGCAAGGACACGGCCCAAATTTCATGGAGTTGAAGTGGGAAGTTTACATCCACTCAGGTTGGAGTCATTAAAACTGTTTTTTTGAACCACTCCACAAATGTCTTGTTACAAAATATAGTTTTGTCAAGTCGGTTAAGACATCTACTTTGTTCATGACACAAAAAAAAAATTGAACAATTGTTAACAGACAGATTATTTAACTTATAATTCATTGTATTACAATTCCAGAGGGTCAGAAGTTGACATACACTAAGTTGACTGTGCCTTTAAACAGCTTGGAAAGATCCAGATTATGATGTCATGGCTTTAGAAGCTTCTGATAGGCTAATTGACATCATTTGAGTCAATTGGAGGTTTACCTGTGGATGTATTTCAAGGCCTACCTTCAAACTCAGTGCCTCTAGCTTGACATCATGAGAAAATCAAAAGAAATCAGTCCTCAGAAACAAATTGTAGACCTCGACAAGTCTGGTTCATCCTTGGGAGCAATTTCCAAACGCCTGAAGGTACCACGTTCATCTGTAAAAACAATAGTACGCAAGTATAAACACCATGGGACCACGCAGCCGTCATACTGCTCAGGAAGGAGACGCGTTCTGTCTCCTAGAGATGAACGTACTTTGGTGCAAAAAGTGCAAATCAATCCCAGAACAACAGCAAAGGACCTTGTGAAGATGCTGGAGGAAACAGGTACAAAAGTATCTATATCCACAGTAAAACGAGTCTTATATCGACATAACCTGAAAGGTCGTTCAGCAAGGAAGAAGCCACATAATGACCATCGTTATGTTTGGAGGAAAAAGAGGGAGGCTTGCAAGCCGAAGAACACCATCCCAACCCGTGAAGCACGGGGGTGGGAGCATCATGTTGTGGGGGTGCATTGCTGCAGGAGGGACTGGTGCACTTCACAAAATAGATGGCATCATGAGACAGGAAAATTGTGTGGATATATTGAAGCAGCGTCTCAAGACCCTCAGTCAGGAAGTTAAAGCTTGGTCACCAATGGGTCTTCCAAATGGACAATGACCCTAAGCATACTTCCAAAGTTGTGGCAAAATGGATTAAGGACAACAAAGTCAAGGTATTGGAGTGGCCATCACAAAGCCCTGACCTCAATCCAATGGAAACAATTGTGGGCAGAACTGAAAAAGTGTGTGAAAACAAGGGGGCCTACAAACCTGACTCAGTTACACCAGCTCTGTCAGGAGGAATGGGCCAAAATTCAACCAACTTATTGTGGGATGCTTGTGGGAGGCTGCCCAAAGCGTTTGACCCAAGTTAAACCTCTTTGGGATAGGGGGCATTATTTTCACGTCTGGATGAAAAGCGTGCCCAAAGTAAACTGCCTGCTACTCAGGCCCAGAATCAAGGATATGCATATAATTGGTAGATTTGGATAGAAAACACTCCAAAGTTTCTAATACTGCTAACATTATGTCTGTGAGTATAACAGAACTTATTTGGCAGGCGAAACTCCGAGGGCAAACCATCCAGGAAAAAAACTTTGAGGTGACTGTGTTTTCTATACGTTTTCTATGGGGAACTAGATTTTTTGAGCCACCCGGATGCAGTTTCTATGGATTCCACTAGATGTCAACAGTCTTTAGAAATTGGATGATGTTTTTCCTTTGAGAAATGAAGAAGTAGCCCTTTCCTTTCTGAGTGTCAAGCCAAGCGTACTCTTTTGTTTTTTACGCGCTCTAGGTCACGTTGATTTTATTATTGTATTATTGAACACAGTATATTCCGTCTTAAATTTTATAGATTATTTATGTTTTAAAATACCTAAAGTTGGATTACGAAAGTTGCTTGCAATGTTTGGACCAAGTTTACAGGTAACTTATTAGATCATTTGTAGTCATGTTGGGCGAGTTGGAACCAACGTATTTCTGAATCAAACGCACCAAATAAATGGACATTTTGGGGATATAAAGATGGAGTTTATCGAAAAAAAGGACCATTTGTGATGTTTCTGGGACATATTGGAGCCAACAGAAGAATTGAAGACGGGATGATCTGTGTTCAATACAGGAGGAAAACAAACTGTAGCTTTCTGGTCACGCGCCTCTATCTAACAGTACACTACAAGTGACCCTCGTTCAAGATGGCCGCACTTCTTCATTACACAAAGGAAAAACCTCAACCAATTTCTAAAGACTGGTGACATCCAGTGGAAGCAGTAGGAACTGCAAGCAAGTCCCTTAGAAATCCAGATTCCCAAATAAAATCCATTGAAAGGAGAGTGACCTCAACAACAACAAAAAATCTGAATGGTTTGTCCTCTGGTTTGTCCTCTGGTTTGTCCTCTGGTTTGTCCTCTGGTTTGTCTTCTGGTTTGTCCTCTGGGTTTTGCCTGCTACATAAGTTCTGTTATACTCACAGACATGATTCAAATAGTTTTAGAAATTTCAGAGTGTTTACTATCCAAATATACTAATAATATGCATATCTTATCTTCAAGTAGCAGGCAGTTGAATTTGGGCATGCTTTTCATCCAAAATTCCAAATGCTGCCCTCTATCCTAGAGAAGTTAAGCTTTAATTTGGTGTATTGCATTTGTGATTTTATGAAAGTTAAATATTTCCAATCATTTTTTTGAATTTGGCTCTCTGCCATTTCATCGGATGTTGTCTAGCCGTAACAGATTAACTATCCATATTTTGTAACAAGTGCCATATTGTGTTACTCTGCTAGGGACCTGTTTTCATCATATTCAAGTTCTAATTAATAACCAATACTGTGCGTGTGTGTGTATCCTGTGTTATCATTTAGTTAGTTATTAAATAAATAATCAAATCAATTTCTGTTGTATGGAATTATCAGTAAGGCTGGGGTTTCTGCAGTTTCAAGAAGTCTGCTCTCTGCAATTTCACCGGATGTTGTCGAAGCGTTCTGCTAACGGAACGTCTAGCCGTAATTAAACAATTTAAAGGCAATGCTACCAAATACTAATTGAGTGTATGTGAACTTCCGACTCACTGGCTGATGAATGTGATGAAATAAATAAAAGCTGAAATAAATCATTCTCTCTACTATTATTCTGACATTTCACATTCTTAAAATAAAGTGGTGATCCAAACTGACCTAAGACAGGGAATTTTTACTAGGATTAAATGTCAGGAATTGTGAAAAACTGACTATAAATGTACTTGGCGTATGTAAACTTCCAACTTCAACGGTATGATTAAATAACCTGAGTTATTGTTATACGTTCTAGAGAACAACATGCAGTGCCTTTGGAAAGTTTTCAAATACCTTGGCTTGTTCCTCATTTTGTTAGGTTACAGCCTTATTCTACAATGGATTTAATTAACACGTTTCCTCATCAATGTACACACAATACCCCATAGTGACATCACAATACCCCATAGTGACATCACAATACCCCATAGTGACATCACAATACCCCATAGTGACATCACAATACCCCATAATAACATCACAATACCCCATAATGACATCACAATACCCCATAATGACAATGTGAAAACAGGTTTTTAGGAATGCTTGGAAATGTATTAAAATGATTAACAGAAATAACTTATTTACACACACCTGTCTATATAAGGTCCCACAGCTGACAGTGCATGTCAGAGCAAAAACCAAAGCCATGAGGTTGAAGGAAATGTCCGTAGTGCTCCGAGACAGGATTGTGTTGAGTCACAGATCTGGGGAAGGGTACCAAAACTTTTCTGCAGCATGGAATGTCCCCAAGAACACAGTGGCCTCCATCATTCTCCATCATCATGTAAGAAGTTCTGAACCACCCAGACTCTTCTTAGAGCTGGCCACCCGGCCAAACTGAGCTAACGGGGGAGAAGGGCCTTCGTCAGGGAGGTAACCAAGAACCTGATGGTTTTTCCTGGTTTTGACCATTCTGCCTAACCTGACCCCAAGCTTGCCTGCCGTTCTGTACCTTGCCATACCATACTGGATTATTGACCCCTGCATTCTCTGACCCTGAGACTGCCTGCCTGAGACTGCCTTCTCTGATCCTGAGACTGCCTGCCTGAGACTGCATTCTCTGACCCTGAGACTGCCTGCCTGAGACTGCCTTCTCTGACCCTGAGACTGCCTTCTCTGACCCTGAGACTGCCTGCCTGAGACTGCATTCTCTGATCCTGAGACTGCCTGCCTGAGACTGCCTTCTCTGACCCTGAGACTGCCTGCCTGAGACTGCCTTCTCTGACCCTGAGACTGCCTGCCTGAGACTGCATTCTCTGACCCTGAGACTGCCTGCCTGAGACTGCCTTCTCTGACCCTGAGACTGCCTGCCTGAGACTGCCTTCTCTGACCCTGAGACTGCCTGCCTGAGACTGCCTTCTCTGATCCTGAGACTGCCTGCCTGAGACTGCCTTCTCTGACCCTGAGACTGCCTGCCTGAGACTGCCTTCTCTGACCCTGAGACTGCCTGCCTGAGACTGCCTTCTCTGACCCTGAGACTGCCTGCCTGAGACTGCCTTCTCTGATCCTGAGACTGCCTGCCTGAGACTGCCTTCTCTGACCCTGAGACTGCCTGCCTGAGACTGCCTTCTCTGACCCTGAGACTGCCTGCCTGAGACTGCCTTCTCTGACCCTGACACTGCCTGCCGTTCTGAACCTTTTGCACCCTATCTAGATTACTGACCTCTGCCTGTCCTTGACCTGTCGTTTTGCCTGCCCCTGTTCTAGTAACAAACTTTTACTTCAACACTGTCTGCATCTAGGTCTTACCTGAAACATGATTGCTGTGGGGATGTTTGTCAGTGGCAGAGACTGGGAGACTAGTCAGGATCAAGGTAAAGATGAACGGGGCAAAGTACAAAGATCCTTGATGAAAACCTGCTCTAGAGCGCTCAGGAACTCAGACTGGGTTCACCTTTACAGGTTCACCTTCCAACAGGAAGCACACAGCCCTAAGCACACAACCAAGACAGGAGTGGCTTTAGGACAAGTCTCTGAATGTCCTTGAGTGGCCCAGCCAGAGCCCAGACATGAACCTGATCTAACATCTCTGGAGAGACCTGAAAATAGCTGTGCAGCGACTCCCCCCTCCCCATTAAACCTGACAGAGCTTGAGAGGATCTGCAGAGAAGAATGGGAGAAACTCCCCAAATGCAGGTGTGCCAAGCTTGTAAGCGTCATATCCAAGAAGATTGAAATATGTAATCACTGACAAAGGTGCATCAACAAAAGGGTTTGAATACTTTTCTAAATGTGATATTTCAGTTTTCCTTTGTCCTTATAGGGTATTGTGTGTAGACTGATGAGGGAGATAACGTTTAATCCATTTTAGAATAAGGCTGTAACGTACAAATGTGGAAAAGTGAAATGGTCTGAATAAGGTCATGATATTACGCCAGCGGGGATTGTCAAGAAAATAACTGTCTCACGTTTATTAACATGTACACATTTATCATCTCCTGACGTCCACACACAGCCATCAAGCCACTGAGGCAGACCTTTGAAACATCTACACTTAAACAAGTCCAATACATCCATGTAATATAGTCTACACCATCACAATACATCCATGTAATATAGTCTACACCATCACAATAAATCCATGTAATATAGTCTACACCATCACAATAAATCCATGTAATATAGTCTACACCATCACAATAAATCCATGTAATATAGTCTACACCATCACAATAAATCCATGTAATATAGTCTACACCATCACAATAAATCCATGTAATATAGTCTACCTACACCATCACAATAAATCCATGTAATATAGTCTACCTACACCATCACAATAAATCCATGTAATATAATCTACCTACACCATCACAATAAATCCATGTAATATAGTCTACCTACACCATCACAATAAATCCATGTAATATAGTCTACACCTTCACAATAAATCCATGTAATATAGTCTACCTACACCATCACAATAAATCCATGTAATATAGTCTACACATCACAATAAATCCATGTAATATAGTCTACACCATCACAATAAATCCATGTAATATAGTCTACACCATCACAATAAATCCATGTAATATAGTCTACACCATCACAATACATCCATGTAATATAGTCTACACCATCACAATAAATCCATGTAATATAGTCTACCTACACCATCACAATAACTCCATGTAATATAGTCTACCTACACCATCACAATAAATCCATGTAATATAGTCTACCTACACCATCACAATAAATCCATGTAATATAGTCTACCTACACCATCACAATAAATCCATGTAATATAGTCTACACCTTCACAATAAATCCATGTAATATAGTCTACCTACACCATCACAATAAATCCATGTAATATAGTCTACACCATCACAATAAATCCATGTAATATAGTCTACACCATCACAATAAATCCATGTAATATAGTCTACACCATCACAATAAATCCATGTAATATAGTCTACACCATCACAATACATCCATGTAATATAGTCTACACCATCACAATAAATCCATGTAATATAGTCTACCTACACCATCACAATAAATCCATGTAATATAGTCTACCTACACCATCACAATAAATCCATGTAATATAGTCTACACCATCACAACAAATCCATGTAATATAGTCTACCTACACCATCACAATAAATCCATGTAATATAGTCTACCTACACCATCACAATAAATCCATGTAATATAGTCTACATACACCATCACAATAAATCCATGTAATATAGTCTACCTACACCATCACAATAAATCCATGTAATATAGTCTACCTACACCATCACAATAAATCCATGTAATATAGTCTACCTACACCATCACAATAAATCCATGTAATATAGTCTTCTTACACCATCACAATACATCCATGTAATAGTCTACCTACACCATCACAATAAATCCATGTAATATCGTCTACACCATCACAATAAATCCATATAAGTCTACACCCCCACAATAAATCCATATAAGTCTACACCCTCACAATAAATCCATGTAATAGTCTACCTACACCATCACAATAAATCCATGTAATATAGTCTACCTACACCATCACAATAAATCCATGTAATATAGTCTACCTACACCATCACAATAAATCCATGTAATATAGTCTACACCATCACAATAAATCCATGTAATATAGTCTACCTATACCATCACAATAAATCCATGTAATATAGTCTACACCATCACAATAAATCCATGTAATATAGCCTACACCATCACAATAAATCCATGTAATATAGTCTACACCATCACAATGAATCCATGTAATATAGTCTACACCATCACAATACATCCATGTAATATAGCCTACACCATCACAATAAATCCATGTAATATAGTCTACCTACACCATCACAATAAATCCATGTAATATAGTCTACACCATCACAATAAATCCATGTAATATAGTCTACACCATCACAATAAATCCATGTAATATAGTCTACACCATCACAATAAATCCATGTAATATAGTCTACCTACACCATCACAATAAATCCATGTAATATAGCCTACACCATCACAATAAATCCATGTAATATAGCCTACACCATCACAATAAATCCATGTAATATAGTCTACCTACACCATCACAATAAATCCATGTAATATAGTCTACACCATCACAATAAATCCATGTAATATAGTCTACCTACACCATCACAATAAATCCATGTAATATAGCCTACACCGTCACGATAAATTCATGTAATATAGTCTACACCATCTGAATAAATCAATGTAATATAGTCTACACCATCACAATAAATCCATGTAACATAGTCTACACCAACACAATAAATCCATGTAATATAGTCTACCTACACCATCACAATAAATCCATGTAATATAGCCTACACCATCACAATAAATCCATGTAATATAGCCTACACCATCACAATAAATCCATGTAATATAGTCTACACCATCACAATAAATCCATGTAATATAGTCTACACCATCACAATAAATCCATGTAATATAGTCTACACCATCACAATACATCCATGTAATATAGTCTACACCATCACAATAAATCCATGTAATATAGTCTACCTACACCATCACAATAAATCCATGTAATATAGTCTACCTACACCATCACAATAAATCCATGTAATATAGTCTACACCATCACAATAAATCCATGTAATATAGTCTACCTACACCATCACAATAAATCCATGTAATATAGTCTACCTACACCATCACAATAAATCCATGTAATATAGTCTACCTACACCATCACAATAAATCCATGTAATATAGTCTACCTACACCATCACAATAAATCCATGTAATATAGTCTACCTACACCATCACAATAAATCCATGTAATATAGTCTACCTACACCATCACAATAAATCCATGTAATATAGTCTACACCATCACAATAAATCCATGTAATATAGTCTACCTACACCATCACAATAAATCCATGTAATATAGTCTACACCATCACAATAAATCCATGTAATATAGTCTACACCATCACAATAAATCCATGTAATATAGTCTACCTACACCATCACAATAAATCCATGTAATATAGTCTACCTACACCATCACAATAAATCCATGTAATATAGTCTACCTACACCATCACAATAAATCCATGTAATATAGTCTACCTACCATCACAATAAATCCATGTAATATAGTCTACACCATCACAATAAATCCATGTAATATAGTCTACCTACACCATCACAATAAATCCATGTAATATAGTCTACACCATCACAATAAATCCATGTAATATAGACTACACCATCACAATAAATCCATGTAATATAGTCTACACCATCACAATGAATCCATGTAATATAGTCTACACCATCACAATACATCCATGTAATATAGCCTACACCATCACAATAAATCCATGTAATATAGTCTACCTACACCATCACAATAAATCCATGTAATATAGTCTACACCATCACAATAAATCCATGTAATATAGTCTACACCATCACAATAAATCCATGTAATATAGTCTACACCATCACAATACATCCATGTAATATAGTCTACACCATCACAATACATCCATGTAATATAGTCTACACCATCACAATAAATCCATGTAATATAGTCTACACCATCACAATAAATCCATGTAATATAGTCTACACCATCACAATAAATCCATGTAATATAGTCTACACCATCACAATACATCCATGTAATATAGTCTACACCATCACAATACATCCATGTAATATAGTCTACACCATCACAATAAATCCATGTAATATAGTCTACACCATCACAATAAATCCATGTAATATAGTCTACACCATCACAATAAATCCATGTAATATAGTCTACACCATCACAATAAATCCATGTAATATAGTCTACCTACACCATCACAATAAATCCATGTAATATAGTCTACCTACACCATCACAATAAATCCATGTAATATAGTCTACCTACACCATCACAATAAATCCATGTAATATAGTCTACCTACACCATCACAATAAATCCATGTAATATAGTCTACACCATCACAATAAATCCATGTAATATAGTCTACCTACACCATCACAATAAATCCATGTAATATAGTCTACACCATCACAATAAATCCATGTAATATAGACTACACCATCACAATAAATCCATGTAATATAGTCTACACCATCACAATGAATCCATGTAATATAGTCTACACCATCACAATACATCCATGTAATATAGTCTACACCATCACAATAAATCCATGTAATATAGTCTACCTACACCATCACAATAAATCCATGTAATATAGTCTACCTACACCATCACAATAAATCCATGTAATATAGTCTACACCATCACAATAAATCCATGTAATATAGTCTACCTACACCATCACAATAAATCCATGTAATATAGTCTACCTACACCATCACAATAAATCCATGTAATATAGTCTACCTACACCATCACAATAAATCCATGTAATATAGTCTACCTACACCATCACAATAAATCCATGTAATATAGTCTACACCATCACAATAAATCCATGTAATATAGTCTACCTACACCATCACAATAAATCCATGTAATATAGTCTACACCATCACAATAAATCCATGTAATATAGTCTACCTACACCATCACAATAAATCCATGTAATATAGTCTACACCATCACAATAAATCCATGTAATATAGTCTACACCATCACAATAAATCCATGTAATATAGTCTACACCATCACAATAAATCCATGTAATATAGTCTACCTACACCATCACAATAAATCCATGTAATATAGTCTACCTACACCATCACAATAAATCCATGTAATATAGTCTACCTACACCATCACAATAAATACATGTAATATAGTCTACACCATCACAATAAATCCATGTAATATAGTCTACCTATACCATCACAATAAATCCATGTAATATAGTCTACACCATCACAATAAATCCATGTAATATAGCCTACACCATCACAATAAATCCATGTAATATAGTCTACACCATCACAATGAATCCATATAATATAGTCTACACCATCACAATACATCCATGTAATATAGCCTACACCATCACAATAAATCCATGTAATATAGTCTACCTACACCATCACAATAAATCCATGTAATATAGTCTACACCATCACAATAAATCCATGTAATATAGTCTACACCATCACAATAAATCCATGTAATATAGTCTACACCATCACAATAAATCCATGTAATATAGTCTACCTACACCATCACAATAAATCCATGTAATATAGCCTACACCATCACAATAATCCATGTAATATAGCCTACACCATCACAATAAATCCATGTAATATAGTCTACCTACACCATCACAATAAATCCATGTAATATAGTCTACACCATCACAATAAATCCATGTAATATAGTCTACCTACACCATCACAATAAATCCATGTAATATAGCCTACACCGTCACGATAAATCCATGTAATATAGTCTACACCATCTGAATAAATCCATGTAATATAGTCCACACCATCACAATAAATCCATGTAACATAGTCTACACCAACACAATAAATCCATGTAATATAGTCTACCTACACAATCACAATAAATCCATGTAATATAGCCTACACCATCACAATAAATCCATGTAATATAGCCTACACCATCACAATAAATCCATGTAATATAGTCTACACCATCACAATAAATCCATGTAATATAGTCTACACCATCACAATAAATCCATGTAATATAGTCTACACCATCACAATAAATCCATGTAATATAGTCTACACCATCACAATAAATCCATGTAATATAGTCTACCTACACCATCACAATAAATCCATGTAATATAGTCTACCTACACCATCACAATAAATCCATGTAATATAGTCTACACCATCACAATAAATCCATGTAATATAGTCTACCTACACCATCACAATAAATCCATGTAATATAGTCTACCTAAACCATCACAATAAATCCATGTAATATAGTCTACCTACACCATCACAATAAATCCATGTAATATAGTCTACCTACACCATCACAATAAATCCATGTAATATAGTCCACCTACACCATCACAATAAATCCATGTAATATAGTCTACACCATCACAATAAATCCATGTAATATAGTCTACCTACACCATCACAATAAATCCATGTAATATAGTCTACACCATCACAATAAATCCATGTAATATAGTCTACACCATCACAATAAATCCATGTAATATAGTCTACACCATCACAATAAATCCATGTAATATAGTCTACCTCACACCATCACAATAAATCCATGTAATATAGTCTACCCTACACCATCACAATAAATCCATGTAATATAGTCTACACCATCACAATAAATCCATGTAATATAGTCTACACCATCACAATAAATCCATGTAATATAGTCTACACCATCACAATAAATCCATGTAATATAGTCTACACCATCACAATAAATCCATGTAATATAGTCTACACCATCACAATAAATCCATGTAATATAGTCTACACCATCACAATAAATCCATGTAATATAGTCTACACCATCACAATAAATCCATGTAATATAGTCTACACCATCACAATACACCATGTAATATATCACACCATCACAAAATCCATGTAATATAGTCTACCTACACCATCACAATAAATCCATGTAATATAGTCTACCTACACCATCACAATAAATCCATGTAATATAGTCTACCTACACCATCACAATAAATCCATGTAATATCACAATAAATCCATGTAATATAGTCTACACCATCACAATAAATCCATGTAATATAGTCTACCTACACCATCACAATAAATCCATGTAATATAGTCTACACCATCACAATAAATCCATGTAATATAGTCTACACCATCACAATAAATCCATGTAATATAGTCTACACCATCACAATACATCCATGTAATATAGTCTACACCATCACAATAAATCCATGTAATATAGTCTACACCATCACAATAAATCCATGTAATATAGTCTACACCATCACAATAAATCCATGTAATATAGTCTACACCATCACAATAAATCCATGTAATATAGTCTACACCATCACAATAAATCCATGTAATATAGTCTACACCATCACAATAAATCCATGTAATATAGTCTACCTACACCATCACAATAAATCCATGTAATATAGTCTACCTACACCATCACAATAAATCCATGTAATATAGTCTACCTACACCATCACAATAAATCCATGTAATATAGTCTACCTACACCATCACAATAAATCCATGTAATATAGTCTACACCTTCACAATAAATCCATGTAATATAGTCTACCTACACCATCACAATAAATCCATGTAATATAGTCTACACCATCACAATAAATCCATGTAATATAGTCTACACCATCACAATAAATCCATGTAATATAGTCTACACCATCACAATAAATCCATGTAATATAGTCTACACCATCACAATACATCCATGTAATATAGTCTACACCATCACAATAAATCCATGTAATATAGTCTACCTACACCATCACAATAAATCCATGTAATATAGTCTACCTACACCATCACAATAAATCCATGTAATATAGTCTACACCATCACAATAAATCCATGTAATATAGTCTACCTACACCATCACAATAAATCCATGTAATATAGTCTACCTACACCATCACAATAAATCCATGTAATATAGTCTACCTACACCATCACAATAAATCCATGTAATATAGTCTACCTACACCATCACAATAAATCCATGTAATATAGTCTACCTACACCATCACAATAAATCCATGTAATATAGTCTACACCATCACAATAAATCCATGTAATATAGTCTACACCATCACAATAAATCCATGTAATATAGTCTACACCATCACAATAAATCCATGTAATATAGTCTACCTACACCATCACAATAAATCCATGTAATATAGTCTACCTACACCATCACAATAAATCCATGTAATATAGTCTACCTACACCATCACAATAAATCCATGTAATATAGTCTACACCATCACAATAAATCCATGTAATATAGTCTACCTACACCATCACAACAAATCCATGTAATATAGTCTACCTACACCATCACAATAAATCCATGTAATATAGTCTACCTACACCATCACAATAAATCCATGTAATATAGTCTACCTACACCATCACAATAAATCCATGTAATATAGTCTACCTACACCATCACAATAAATCCATGTAATATAGTCTACACCATCACAATAAATCCATGTAATATAGTCTACACCATCACAATAAATCCATGTAATATAGTCTACCTACACCATCACAATAAATCCATGTAATATAGTCTACCTACACCATCACAATAAATCCATGTAATATAGTCTACCTACACCATCACAATAAATCCATGTAATATAGTCTACCTACACCATCACAATAAATCCATGTAATATAGTCTACACCATCACAATAAATCCATGTAATATAGTCTACACCATCACAATAAATCCATGTAATATAGTCTACACCATCACAATACATCCATGTAATATAGCCTACACCATCACAATAAATCCATGTAATATAGTCTACCTACACCATCACAATAAATCCATGTAATATAGTCTACACCATCACAATAAATCCATGTAATATAGTCTACACCATCACAATAAATCCATGTAATATAGTCTACACCATCACAATAAATCCATGTAATATAGTCTACCTACACCATCACAATAAATCCATGTAATATAGCCTACACCATCACAATAAATCCATGTAATATAGCCTACACCATCACAATAAATCCATGTAATATAGTCTACCTACACCATCACAATAAATCCATGTAATATAGTCTACACCATCACAATAAATCCATGTAATATAGTCTACCTACACCATCACAATAAATCCATGTAATATAGCCTACACCGTCACAATAAATCCATGTAATATAGTCTACACCATCTGAATAAATCCATGTAATATAGTCTACACCATCACAATAAATCCATGTAACATAGTCTACACCAACACAATAAATCCATGTAATATAGTCTACCTACACCATCACAATAAATCCATGTAATATAGCCTACACCATCACAATAAATCCATGTAATATAGCCTACACCATCACAATAAATCCATGTAATATAGTCTACACCATCACAATAAATCCATGTAATATAGTCTACACCATCACAATAAATCCATGTAATATAGTCTACACCATCACAATAAATCCATGTAATATAGTCTACCTACACCATCACAATAAATCCATGTAATATAGTCTACACCTTCACAATAAATCCATGTAATATAGTCTACCTACACCATCACAATAAATCCATGTAATATAGTCTACACCATCACAATAAATCCATGTAATATAGTCTACACCATCACAATAAATCCATGTAATATAGTCTACCTACACCATCACAATAAATCCATGTAATATAGTCTACCTACACCATCACAATAAATCCATGTAATATAGTCTACACCATCACAATAAATCCATGTAATATAGTCTACCTACACCATCACAATAAATCCATGTAATATAGTCTACACCATCACAATAAATCCAGGTAATATAGTCTACCTACACCATCACAATAAATCCATGTAATATAGTCTACACCCTCACAATAAATCCATGTAATATAGTCTACACCATCACAATAAATCCATGTAATATAGTCTACCTACACCATCACAATCAGTCCATGTAATGTAGTCTACCTACACCATCACAATAATAATTTTGCACGCTCAATTTTTCAGTTTTTAATTTGTTAAAAAAGTTTGAAATATCCAATAAATGTCGTTCCACTTCATGATTGTGTCCCACTTGTTGTTGATTCTTCACAAAATCACTCAGTAATATCACAGTTTTATATCTTTATGTTTGAAGCCTGAAATGTGGCAAAAGGTCGCAAAGTTCAAGGGGGCCGAATACTTTCGCAAGGCACTGTATCACCCAGTAATATCACCCAGTAATATTACCCAGTAATATCACCCAGTAATATCACCCAGTAATATCACTCAGTAATATCACCCAGTAATATCACTCAGTAATATCACCCAGTAATATCACTCAGTAATATCACCCAGCAATATCACCCAGTAATATCACTTAGTAATATCTCTCAGGATTATTACCCAGTAATATCACTCAGTAATATCACTCAGTAATATCACTCAGTAATATCACTCAGTAATATCACCCAGTAATATCACCCAGTAATATCACCCAGTAATATCACTCAGTAATATCACCCAGTAATATCACTCAGTAATATCACCCAGTAATATCACTCAGTAATATCACCCAGCAATATCACCCAGTAATATAACTTAGTAATATCACTCAGTAATATCACTCAGTAATATCACTCAGTAATATCACAGTTTTATATCTTTATGTTTGAAGCCTGAAATGTGGCAAAAGGTCGCAAAGTTCAAGGGGGCCGAATACTTTCGCAAGGCACTGTATCACCCAGTAATATCACCCAGTAATATAACCCAGTAATATAACTCAGTAATATCACCCAGTAATATTACCCAGTAATATCACCCAGTAATATCACCCAGTAATATCACCCAGTAATATCACTCAGTAATATCACCCAGCAATATCACCCAGTAATATCACCCAGTAATATCACTCAGTAATATCACCCAGTAATATCACCCAGTAATATCACCCAGTAATATCACTCAGCAATATAACCCAGTAATATCACTTAGTAATATCTCTCAGGATTATTACCCAGTAATATCACTCAGTGATATCACTCAGTAATATCACCCAGTAATATCACCCAGTAATATCACCCAGTAATATCACTCAGTAATATCACCCAGTAATATCACCCAGTAATATCACTCAGTAATATTACCCAGTAATATCACCCAGTAATATCACCCAGCAATATCACCCAGTAATATCACCCAGTAATATCACTCAGTAATATCACTCAGTAATATCACTCAGTAATATCACCCAGTAATATCACTCAGTAATACCACCCAGTAATATCTCTCAGTAATATCACCCAGCAATATCACCCAGTAATATCACTTAGTAATATCACCCAGTAATATCACCCAGTAATATTACCCAGTAATATCTAAATATCTATTTTGCTTTGGTAACCTTTGGTGGTGACATCATTCTGGCCAGGGGCTACCATTTGGTATTTTGGGGTTAGAGAGTTTACTTGTATTTGCAATGCTAGTGTGTTTATGTCTGTGTGTGTGTGTGTGTTTATGTCTGTGTGT
Organism: Oncorhynchus tshawytscha; assembly: GCF_018296145.1. Taxonomy (NCBI): domain Eukaryota; kingdom Metazoa; phylum Chordata; class Actinopteri; order Salmoniformes; family Salmonidae; genus Oncorhynchus; species Oncorhynchus tshawytscha. Next base: position 44,105,265 of record NC_056461.1, read on the forward strand.
GTGTGCGTGTGTGTGTTTATGTCTGTGTGTGTGTTTGTGTGCGTATGTGTGCTAGGTAGTAATTAAATGCGTAGACCTCTCCACTATCTCCTCCTCCAGCAGTAGCAGTGACGCACACACACACACACACAAACACACACACACACACACACACACATACACGCACGCACACACCGATGAGTCACCCAACCCCCAGGATCACCCCTCCTTCACTCCCTCCATCTCTCACTCACTCCCTACCTCTCTCGCTCCAACCCCCTCTTCCCAGCTCTCCTCATCCCTCTCTTTCAACCACTCTGTCCCCTCTGTCCCTCTCTCTCCGCCACTCTGTCCCCACTGTCCCTCTCCCTCCGCCACGCTGTCCCCTCTGTCCCTCTCTCTCCGCCACTCTGTCCCCTCTGTCCCTCTCCCTCCTCCACGCTGTCCCCTCTGGTCCTCTCTTTCTGCCACTCTGTCCCCTCTGTCCCTCTCCCTCCTCCACGCTGTCCCCTCTGTCCCCTCTGTCCCTCTCCCTCCTCCACGCTGTCCCTCTGTCCCCTCTGTCCCTCTCTTTCTGCCACTCTGTCCCTCTGTCCCTCTGTCCCTCTCTTTCTGCCACTCTGTCCCCTCTGTCCCTCTCTCTCCACCACTCTGTCCCCTCTGCCCCATCTGTCCCTCTCTCTCCACCACTCTGTCCCCTCTGTCCCCTCTCTCTCTGTCCCCTCTGTCCCTCTCTCTCCGCCACTCTGTCCCTCTGTCCCTCTCCCTCCGCCACTCTGTCCCTCTCTCTCTGCCACTCTGTCCCCTCTGTCCCTCTCTCTCCACCACTCTGTCCCTCTGTCCCCTCTGTCCTCTCTCTCCACCACTCTGTCCCCTCTGTTCCCTCTCTCTGTCCCCTCTGTCCCTCTCTCTCCACCACTCTGTCCCCTCTGTTCCTCTCTCTCTGTCCCCTCTGTTCCTCTCTGTCTCTGTCCCCTCTGTTCCACCTCTCTGTCCCCTCTGTTCCTCTCTCTCTGTCCCCTCTGTTCCTCTCTCTCTGTCCCCTCTGTTCCTCTCTCTGTCCCCTCTGTCCCCTCTGTTCCTCTCTCTCTGTCCCCTCTGTCCTCTCTCTCTGTCCCCTCTGTTCCCTCCTCTGTTCCTCTCTCTCTGTCCCCTCTGTCCCTCTCTCTCTGTCCCCTCTGTTCCTCTCTCTCTCTGTCCCCTCTGTTCCTCTCTCTCTGTCCCCTCTGTCCCTCTCTCTCTGTCCCCTCTGTTCCTCTCTCTCCGCCACTCTGTCCCCTCTGTTCTCTCTCTGTCCCCTCTGTCCCTCTCTCTCCACCACTCTGTCCCCTGTTCCTCTCTCTCTGTCCCCTCTGTCCCCTCTCTCCACCACTCTGTCCCCTCTGTTCCTCTCTCTCTGTCCCCTCTGTTCCCTCTCTCTGTCCCTCTGTCCCCTCTGTCCCTCTCTCTCCTCCACTCTGTCCCCTCTGTCCCTCTCTCTCCACCACTCTGTCCCCTCTGTTCCTCTCTCTCTGTCCCCTCTGTTCCTCTCTCTCTGTCCCCTCTGTTCTCTCTCTCTGTCCCCTCTGTCCTCTCTCTCTGTCCCCTCTGTCCCTCTGTCCCTCTGTTCCTCTCTCCTCCACTCTGTCCCCTCTGTTCCTTCTCTCTGTCCCCTCTGTCCCTCTGTCCCCTCTGTTCCTCTCTCTGTCCCTCTGTTCCTCTCTCTCTGTCCCCTCTGTTCCTCTCTCTGTCCCCTCTGTTCCTCTCTCTGTCCCCTCTGTCCTCTCTCCACCACTCTGTCCCCTCTGTCCCTCTCTCTCTGTCCCCTCTGTCCCTCTCCGCCACTCTGTCCCCTCTGTTCCTCTCTCTGTCCCCTCTGTCCCCCTCTGTCTCTCTGTTCTGTTCTCTCTCTCTGTCCCCTCTGTTCCTCTCTCTCTGTCCCTCTGTTCCTCTCTCTGTCCCTCTCTGTCCCTCTGTCCCTCTCTCCACCACTCTGTCCCCTCTGTCCCTCTCTCCACCACTCTGTCCCCTCTGTCCCTCTCTCCACCACTCTGTCCCCTCTGTCCCTCTCTCCACCACTCTGTCCCCTCTGTCCCTCTCTCTCCTTTCAACTTCTTTATATCATACCTGCACAACGTCATAAAACAAAGGTTCACGGCGTTCTGCTTCCGGCAAACTACTTCATGTTTTTAGCAGTTGTTCATGAGCATTGTTAGAAGTATATTGTATCTATATACACTGATTAAGGCAAACATTAGGAACACCTTCCTAATATTGTATTCAGACCTAGGGCTGCTGCGGTGGCCGTATTACCGCCACACCGGCGGTCACAAGGCAGTCAAATTCCATGTGACCATTTAGCAATTAGGTTTCTTCAAGCTCTGACGCTGCTGATGGTCATTAGTAACCTACCAAACTTCCTAACGGCCTGGTACTCAGCACTCTATTGTCCCTGTAATCACTCTGACATCAATGCAAATCTAATCGGAAATCTGAATCATACACTTCACGAGAGCCCATGAGCTCATGTGGCACAATATTTCTATAGGCTATGCAATTGCGAGAGGAAACTGCCTCTATTGGCCTCCATTAAAAAGAGGAGGATCCCGTTAGCTTTCTATAGGCTAGGCCTACTAACTTTACGAATATCAAGCACATTGCTTGTCTTTACGACAGGAGTATAGCCTGCCTGGCTGGCCTGACAAGGAACCACGGGAAAATCGTCCTCCATTCGCTATTTAAGTGCTCTCATGTTTGTTTTGTTTTTTGTTGTTTTTGGAGCTGCCCCTGATTCGATACAGGTGCATGATAATGGTCCATTCTAAATCAAAAGTAATTTCACACATATATTATTTAGTAAAGACCAGATAAAATCAAGAAAAGTCTGATGGGTGACAATATTAGCCCGTCACTTGTGAATGATGCCTAGTTGCAGGCAAGAAACAATGCCTTTTTTCGAATCAGTCGCACAGCTCATTTAACCCATAGGCCCATAGGCCCATATATTTTGATAAGGTTTGTAATCACAACTGAAGTGGCCAAATAACTTCTTAAAATTAGGCACATTAATCTGCTTTTTCAAGGGGTGTATAGAGCCAATCTGGCAAACATAAGCTGCATGTGAGTTTCAAATTTTGGGAGAGATAATTTTCACTATAAAAAATGAATAATTGCATTTGTGGTCACTACTGATAATGGTGTTTTTCCGCTGAAGGAACACTTACTGCCTTGTGCACATTGCTGCCCTTATAATGTGAAGAAACAGACTAATAGTTTGATGCTAGTGGTTGTATTCATTTGGGATCTATTATATCCCACAACTATCCCAGACTATGTTTGGAAAATGTATTTCTTGCACAAATCATCATTAGAGTCGCATCATGCAGCCTTACAATGTAAAATACTCCAGTCACCCAAGTCATAGACTGTTCTCTCTGCTTACGCACGGCAAGTGGTACCGGAGTGCCAAGTCTAGGACTTAAAGGCAGCTTCTAACAGCTTCTACCCCAAGCCATCAGACTGCTGAACAGCTTCTACCTCCAAGCCATCAGACTGCTGAACAGCTTCTACCCCCAAGCCATCAGACTGCTGAACAGCTTCTACCTCCAAGCCATCAGACTGCTGAACAGCTTCTACCTCCAAGCCATCAGACTGCTGAACAGCTTCTACCCCCAAGCCATCAGACTGCTGAACAGCTTCTACCTCCAAGCCATCAGACTGCTGAACAGCTTCTACCCCCAAGCCATCAGACTGCTGAACAGCTTCTACCCCCAAGCCATCAGACTGCTGAACAGCTTCTACCCCCAAGCCATCAGACTGCTGAACAGCTTCTGCCCCCAAGCCATCAGACTGCTGAACAGCTTCTACCCCCAAGCCATAAGACTGCTGAACAACTTCTACCCCCAAGCCATAAGTACCGTAATACCCTGTATATAGCCTCCACATTGACTCTGTACCTGTACCCCCTGTATATAGCCTCCACATTGACTCTGTACCGGTACCCCCTGTATATAGCCTCCACATTGACTCTGTACCGTAATACCCTGTATATAGCCTCCACATTGAGTCTGTACCGGTACCCCCTGTATATAGCCTCCACATTGACTCTGTACTGGTAACCCCTGTATATAGCCTCCACATTGACTCTGTACCTGTACCCCCTGTATATAGCCTCCACATTGACTCTGTACCAGTACCCCCTGTATATAGCCTCCACATTGACTCTGTACCGTAATACCCTGTATATAGCCTCCACATTGAGTCTGTACCGGTACCCCCTGTATACAGCCTCCACATTGACTCTGTACTGGTAACCCCTGTATATAGCCTCCACATTGACTCTGTACTGGTACGCCCTGTATATGGCCTCCACATTCACTCTGTACCGGTACCCCCTGTATATAGCCTCCACATTGACTCTGTACCGGTACCCCCTGTATATAGCCTCCACATTGACTCTGTACCGTAACACCCTGTATATAGCCTCCACATTGACTCTGTACCGTAACACCCTGTATATAGCCTCCACATTGACTCAGTACCGTAACACCCTGTATATAGCCTCCACATTGACTCTGTACCGTAACACCCTGTATATAGTCTCCACATTGACTCTATACCGTAACACCCTGTATATAGTCTCCACATTGACACTGTACCGTATCACACAGTATATAGTCTCCACATTGACTCGGTACCGTAACACCCTGTATATAGCCTCCACATTGACTCTGTACCGGTACCCCCTGTATAAAGTCTCCACATTGACTCTGTACCAGTACCCCCTGTATATAGCCTCCACATTGACTCTGTACCGGTACCCCCTGTATATAGCCTCCACATTGACTCTGTACCTGTACCCCCTGTATATAGCCTCCACATTGACTCTGTACCGGTACCCCCTGTATATAGCCTCCACATTGACTCTGTACCGTAATACCCTGTATATAGCCTCCACATTGAGTCTGTACCGGTACCCCCTGGATATAGCCTCCACATTGACTCTGTACTGGTAACCCCTGTATATAGCCTCCACATTGACTCTGTACCTGTACCCCCTGTATATAGCCTCCACATTGACTCTGTACCGGTACCCCCTGTATATAGCCTCCACATTGACTCTGTACCGTAACACCCTGTATATAGCCTCCACATTGACTCTGTACCGTAACACCCTGTATATAGCCTCCACATTGACTCAGTACCGTAACACCCTGTATATAGCCTCCACATTGACTCTGTACCGTAACACCCTGTATATAGTCTCCACATTGACACTGTACCGTAACACACAGTATATAGTCTCCACATTGACTCGGTACCGTAACACCCTGTATATAGTCTCCACATTGACTCTGTACCGTAACACACAGTATATAGTCTCCACATTGACTCGGTACCGTAACACCCTGTATATAGTCTCCACATTGACTCTGTACCGTAACACACAGTATATAGTCTCCACATTGACTCGGTACCGTAACACCCTGTATATAGCCTCCACATTGACTCTGTACCGGTACCCCCTGTATAAAGTCTCCACATTGACTCGGTACCGTAACACCCTGTATATAGCCTACACATTGACTCTGTACCGTAACACCCTGTATATAGTCTCCACATTGACTCGGTACGGTAACACCCTGTATATAGCCTCCACATTGACTCTGTACCGTAATACCCTGTATATAGCCTCCACATTGACTCTGTACCGTAACACCCTCTATATAGTCTCCACATTGACTCTGTACTGGTACCCCCTGTATATAGCCTCCACATTGACTCTGTAACGGTACCCCCTGTATATAGTCTCCACATTGACTCTGTACCGTAACACCCTGTATATAGCCTCCACATTGACTCTGTACCGGTACCCCCTGTATATAGCCTCCACATTGACTCTGTACCGTAACACCCTGTATATAGCCTCCACATTGACACTGTACCGTAACACCCTGTATATAGCCTCCACATTGACTCAGTACCGTAACACCCTGTATATAGCCTCCACATTGACTCTGTACCGTAACACCCTGTATATAGCCTCCACTTTGACTCTGTACTGTAACACCCTGTATATAGCCTCCACATTGACTCTGTACCGTAACACCCTGTATATAGTCTCCACATTGACTCTATACCGTAACACCCTGTATATAGTCTCCACATTGACTCTGTACCGTAACACCCTGTATATAGTCTCCACATTGACTCTGTACCGGTACCCCCTGTATATAGCCTCCACATTGACTCTGTACCGTAATACCCTGTATATAGCCTCCACATTGAGTCTGTACCGGTACCCCTGTATATAGTCTCCACATTGACTCTGTACCGTAACACCCTGTATATAGCCTCCACATTGACTCTGTACCATAACACCCTGTATATAGCCTCCACATTGACTCTGTACCGGTACCCCATGTATATAGCCTCCACATTGACTCTGTACTGGTAACCCCTGTATATAGCCTCCACATTGACTCTGTACTGGTACCCCCTGTATATAGCCTCCACATTGACTCTGTACTGGTAACCCCTGTATATAGCCTCCACATTGACTCTGTACTGGTACCCCTGTATATAGCCTCCACATTGACTCTGTACCGGTACCCCTGTATATAGTCTCCACATTGACTCTGTACCGTAACACCCTGTATATAGCCTCCACATTGACTCTGTACCGTAACACCCTGTATATAGTCTCCACATTGACTCTATACCGTAACACCCTGTATATAGTCTCCACATTGACTCTGTACCGTAACACACAGTATATAGTCTCCAAATTGACTCTGTACCGTAACACCCTGTATATAGCCTCCACATTGACTCGGTACCGTAACACCCTGTATATAGCCTACACATTGACTCTGTACCGTAACACCCTGTATATAGTCTCCACATTGACTCTGTACGGTAACACCCTGTATATAGCCTCCACATTGACTCTGTACCGTAATACCCTGTATATAGCCTCCACATTGACTCTGTACCGTAACACCCTCTATATAGTCTCCACATTGACTCTGTACTGGTACCCCTGTATATAGCCTCCACATTGACTCTGTACTGGTAACCCCTGTATATAGCCTCCACATTGACTCTGTACTGGTACGCCCTGTATATAGCCTCCACATTCACTCTGTACCGGTACCCCTGTATATAGCCTCCACATTGACTCTGTACCGTAACACCCTGTATATAGCCTCCACTTTGACTCTGTACTGTAACACCCTGTATATAGCCTCCACATTGACTCTGTACCGTAACACCCTGTATATAGTCTCCACATTGACTCTATACCGTAACACCCTGTATATAGTCTCCACATTGACTCTGTACCGTAACACCCTGTATATAGTCTCCACATTGACTCTGTACCGGTACCCCCTGTATATAGCCTCCACATTGACTCTGTACCGTAATACCCTGTATATAGCCTCCACATTGAGTCTGTACCGGTACCCCTGTATATAGTCTCCACATTGACTCTGTACCGTAACACCCTGTATATAGCCTCCACATTGACTCTGTACCATAACACCCTGTATATAGCCTCCACATTGACTCTGTACCGGTACCCCCTGTATATAGCCTCCACATTGACTCTGTACTGGTAACCCCTGTATATAGCCTCCACATTGACTCTGTACTGGTACCCCCTGTATATAGCCTCCACATTGACTCTGTACTGGTAACCCCTGTATATAGCCTCCACATTGACTCTGTACTGGTACCCCCTGTATATAGCCTCCACATTGACTCTGTACCGGTACCCCTGTATATAGTCTCCACATTGACTCTGTACCGTAACACCCTGTATATAGCCTCCACATTGACTCTGTAACGTAACACCCTGTATATAGTCTCCACATTGACTCTATACCGTAACACCCTGTATATAGTCTCCACATTGACTCTGTACTGTAACACACAGTATATAGTCTCCAAATTGACTGTACCGTAACACCCTGTATATAGCCTCCACATTGACTCGGTACCGTAACACCCTGTATATAGCCTACACATTGACTCTGTACCGTAACACCCTGTATATAGTCTCCACATTGACTCGGTACGGTAACACCCTGTATATAGCCTCCACATTGACTCTGTACCGTAATACCCTGTATATAGCCTCCACATTGACTCTGTACCGTAACACCCTCTATATAGTCTCCACATTGACTCTGTACTGGTACCCCCTGTATATAGCCTCCACATTGACTCTGTACTGGTAACCCCTGTATATAGCCTCCACATTGACTCTGTACTGGTACGCCCTGTATATAGCCTCCACATTCACTCTGTACCGGTACCCCCTGTATATAGCCTCCACATTGACTCTGTACCGTAACACCCTGTATATAGCCTCCACATTGACACTGTACCGTAACACCCTGTATATAGCCTCCACATTGACTCAGTACCGTAACACCCTGTATATAGCCTCCACATTGACTCTGTACCGTAACACCCTGTATATAGCCTCCACTTTGACTCTGTACTGTAACACCCTGTATATAGCCTCCACATTGACTCTGTACCGTAACACCCTGTATATAGTCTCCACATTGACTCTATACCGTAACACCCTGTATATAGTCTCCACATTGACTCTGTACCGTAATACCCTGTATATAGCCTCCACATTGAGTCTGTACCGGTACCCCCTGTATATAGTCTCCACATTGACTCTGTACCGTAACACCCTGTATATAGCCTCCACATTGACTCTGTACCATAACACCCTGTATATAGCCTCCACATTGACTCTGTACCGGTACCCCCTGTATATAGCCTCCACATTGACTCTGTACTGGTAACCCCTGTATATAGCCTCCACATTGACTCTGTACTGGTACCCCCTGTATATAGCCTCCACATTGACTCTGTACCGGTACCCCTGTATATAGTCTCCACATTGACTCTGTACCGTAACACCCTGTATATAGTCTCCACATTGACTCTGTACCATAACACCCTTATATAGTCTCCACATTGACTCTGTACCGGTACCCCCTGTATATAGCCTCCACATTGACTCTGTACCGTAATACCCTGTATATAGCCTCCAAATTGAGTCTGTACCGGTACCCCCTGTATATAGTCTCCACATTGACTCTGTACCGTAACACCCTGTATATAGCCTCCACATTGACTCTGTACCATAACACCCTGTATATAGCCTCCACATTGACTCTGTACCGGTACCCCTGTATATAGCCTCCACATTGACTCTGTACTGGTAACCCCTGTATATAGCCTCCACATTGACTCTGTACCGGTACCCCCTGTATATAGTCTCCACATTGACTCTGTACCGTAACACCATGTATATAGCCTCCACATTGACTCTGTACTGGTAACCCCTGTATATAGCCTCCACATTGACTCTGTACTGGTACCCCCTGTATATAGCCTCCACATTGACTCTGTACTGGTAACCCCTGTATATAGCCTCCACATTGACTCTGTACTGGTACCCCTGTATATAGCCTCCACATTGACTCTGTACCGGTACCCCCTGTATATAGTCTCCACATTGACTCTGTACCGTAACACCCTGTATATAGCCTCCACATTGACTCTGTACCGTAACACCCTGTATATAGTCTCCACATTGACTCTATACCGTAACACCCTGTATATAGTCTCCACATTGACTCTGTACCGTAACACACAGTATATAGTCTCCAAATTGACTCGGTACCGTAACACCCTGTATATAGCCTCCACATTGACTCGGTACCGTAACACCCTGTATATAGCCTACACATTGACTCTGTACCGTAACACCCTGTATATAGTCTCCACATTGACTCGGTACGGTAACACCCTGTATATAGCCTCCACATTGACTCTGTACCGTAATACCCTGTATATAGCCTCCACATTGACTCTGTACCGTAACACCCTCTATATAGTCTCCACATTGACTCTGTACTGGTACCCCTGTATATAGCCTCCACATTGACTCTGTACTGGTAACCCCTGTATATAGCCTCCACATTGACTCTGTACTGGTACGCCCTGTATATAGCCTCCACATTCACTCTGTACCGGTACCCCCTGTATATAGCCTCCACATTGACTCTGTACCGTAACACCCTGTATATAGCCTCCACTTTGACTCTGTACTGTAACACCCTGTATATAGCCTCCACATTGACTCTGTACCGTAACACCCTGTATATAGTCTCCACATTGACTCTATACCGTAACACCCTGTATATAGTCTCCACATTGACTCTGTACCGTAACACCCTGTATATAGTCTCCACATTGACTCTGTACCGGTACCCCCTGTATATAGCCTCCACATTGACTCTGTACCGTAATACCCTGTATATAGCCTCCACATTGAGTCTGTACCGGTACCCCCTGTATATAGTCTCCACATTGACTCTGTACCGTAACACCCTGTATATAGCCTCCACATTGACTCTGTACCATAACACCCTGTATATAGCCTCCACATTGACTCTGTACCGGTACCCCATGTATATAGCCTCCACATTGACTCTGTACTGGTAACCCCTGTATATAGCCTCCACATTGACTCTGTACTGGTACCCCCTGTATATAGCCTCCACATTGACTCTGTACTGGTAACCCCTGTATATAGCCTCCACATTGACTCTGTACTGGTACCCCCTGTATATAGCCTCCACATTGACTCTGTACCGGTACCCCCTGTATATAGTCTCCACATTGACTCTGTACCGTAACACCCTGTATATAGCCTCCACATTGACTCTGTAACGTAACACCCTGTATATAGTCTCCACATTGACTCTATACCGTAACACCCTGTATATAGTCTCCACATTGACTCTGTACCGTAACACACAGTATATAGTCTCCAAATTGACTCGGTACCGTAACACCCTGTATATAGCCTCCACATTGACTCGGTACCGTAACACCCTGTATATAGCCTACACATTGACTCTGTACCGTAACACCCTGTATATAGTCTCCACATTGACTCGGTACGGTAACACCCTGTATATAGCCTCCACATTGACTCTGTACCGTAATACCCTGTATATAGCCTCCACATTGACTCTGTACCGTAACACCCTCTATATAGTCTCCACATTGACTCTGTACTGGTACCCCTGTATATAGCCTCCACATTGACTCTGTACTGGTAACCCCTGTATATAGCCTCCACATTGACTCTGTACTGGTACGCCCCTGTATATAGCCTCCACATTCACTCTGTACCGGTACCCCCTGTATATAGCCTCCACATTGACTCTGTACCGTAACACCCTGTATATAGCCTCCACATTGACACTGTACCGTAACACCCTGTATATAGCCTCCACATTGACTCAGTACCGTAACACCCTGTATATAGCCTCCACATTGACTCTGTACCGTAACACCCTGTATATAGCCTCCACTTTGACTCTGTACTGTAACACCCTGTATATAGCCTCCACATTGACTCTGTACCGTAACACCCTGTATATAGTCTCCACATTGACTCTATACCGTAACACCCTGTATATAGTCTCCACATTGACTCTGTACCGTAATACCCTGTATATAGCCTCCACATTGAGTCTGTACCGGTACCCCCTGTATATAGTCTCCACATTGACTCTGTACCGTAACACCCTGTATATAGCCTCCACATTGACTCTGTACCATAACACCCTGTATATAGCCTCCACATTGACTCTGTACCGGTACCCCCTGTATATAGCCTCCACATTGACTCTGTACTGGTAACCCCTGTATATAGCCTCCACATTGACTCTGTACTGGTACCCCCTGTATATAGCCTCCACATTGACTCTGTACCGGTACCCCCTGTATATAGTCTCCACATTGACTCTGTACCGTAACACCCTGTATATAGTCTCCACATTGACTCTGTACCATAACACCCTTATATAGTCTCCACATTGACTCTGTACCGGTACCCCCTGTATATAGCCTCCACATTGACTCTGTACCGTAATACCCTGTATATAGCCTCCAAATTGAGTCTGTACCGGTACCCCCTGTATATAGTCTCCACATTGACTCTGTACCGTAACACCCTGTATATAGCCTCCACATTGACTCTGTACCATAACACCCTGTATATAGCCTCCACATTGACTCTGTACCGGTACCCCCTGTATATAGCCTCCACATTGACTCTGTACTGGTAACCCCTGTATATAGCCTCCACATTGACTCTGTACCGGTACCCCCTGTATATAGTCTCCACATTGACTCTGTACCGTAACACCCTGTATATAGCCTCCACATTGACTCTGTACCGGTATCCCCTGTATATAGCCTCCACATTGACTCTGTACTGGTACGCCCTGTATATAGCCTCCACATTCACTCTGTACCGGTACCCCCTGTATATAGCCTCCACATTGACTCTGTACCGGTACCCCCTGTATATAGCCTCCACATTGACTCTGTACTGGTACCCAAATTGGTCTACACGGACAAGTTCTGGCCTGGTTTAGATCTTATCTGTCGGAAAGATATCAGTTTGTCTCTGTGAATGGTTTGTCCTCTGACAAATCAACTTTAAATTTCGGTGTTCCTCAAGGTTCCGTTTTAGGACCACTATTGTTCTCACTATATATTTTACCTCTTGGGGATGTTATTCGAAAACATAATGTAAACTTTCACTGCTATGCGGTTGACACACAGCTGTACATTTCAATGAAACATGGTGAAGCCCCAAAATTGCCCTCGCTAGAAGCATGTGTTTCAGACATAAGGAAGTGGATGGCTGCAAACTTTCTACTATTAAACTCGGACAAAACAGAGATGCTTGTTCTAGGTCCCAAGAAACAAAGAGATATTCTGTTGAATCTGACAATTAATCTTAATGGTTGTACAGTCGTCTCAAATAAAACTGTGAAGGACCTCGGCGTTACTCTGGACCCTGATCTCTCTTTTGAAGAACATATCAAGACCATTTCAAGGACATCTTTTTTCCATCTACGTAACATTGCAAAAATCAGAAACTTTCTGTCCAAAAATGATGCAGAAAAATTAATCCATGCTTTTGTCACTTCTAGGTTAGACTACTGCAATGCTCTATTTTCCGGCTACCCGGATAAAGCACTAAATAAACTTCAGTTAGTGCTAAATACGGCTGCTAGAATCCTGACTAGAACCAAAAAATTTGATCATATTACTCCAGTGCTAGCCTCTCTACACTGGCTTCCTGTCAAAGCAAGGGCTGATTTCAAGGTTTTACTGCTAACCTACAAAGCATTACATGGGCTTGCTCCTACCTATCTCTCTGATTTGGTCCTGCCGTACATACCTACACGTACGCTACGGTCACAAGACGCAGGCCTCCTAATTGTCCCTAGAATTTCTAAGCAAACAGCTGGAGGCAGGGCTTTCTCCTATAGAGCTCCATTTTTATGGAACGGTCTGCCTACCCATGTCAGAGACGCAAACTCGGTCTCAACCTTTAAGTCTTTACTGAAGACTCATCTCTTCAGTGGGTCATATGATTGAGTGTAGTCTGGCCCAGGAGTGTGAAGGTGAACGGAAAGGCTCTGGAGCAACGAACCGCCCTTGCTGTCTCTGCCTGGCCGGTTCCCCTCTTTCCACTGGGATTCTCTGCCTCTAACCCTATTACAGGGGCTGGGTCACTGGCTTACTGGGGCTCTCTCATGCCGTCCCTGGAGGGGTGCGTCACCTGAGTGGGTTGATTCACTGTTGTGGTCATCCTGTCTGGGTTGGCGCCCCCCTTGGGTTGTGCCGTGGCGGAGATCTTTGTGGGCTATACTCAGCCTTGTCTCAGGATGGTAAGTTGGTGGTTGAAGATATCCCTCTAGTGGTGTGGGGGCTGTGCTTTGGCAAAGTGGGTGGGGTTATATCCTTCCTGTTTGGCCCTGTCCGGGGGTGACCTCGGATGGGGCCACAGTGTCTCCTGACCCCTCCTGTCTCAGACTCCAGTATTTATGCTGCAGTAGTTTGTGTCGGGGGGCTGGGGTCAGTTTGTTATATCTGGAGTACTTCTCCTGTCCTATTCGGTGTCCTGTGTGAATCTAAGTGTGTGTTCTCTAATTCTCTCCTTCTCTCTTTCTTTCTCTCTCTCGGAGGACCTGAGCCCTAGGACCTGAGCTCCAGGACTACCTGACATGATGACTCCTTGCTGTCCCCAGTCCACCTGGCCATGCTGCTGTTCCAGTTTCAACTGACCTGAGCCCTAGGACCATGCCCCAGGACTACCTGACATGATGACTCCTTGCTGTCCCCAGTCCACCTGGCCATGCTGCTGCTCCAGTTTCAACTTCCACCTGACTGTGCTGCTGCTCCAGTTTCAACTGTTCTGCCTTATTATTATTCGACCATGCTGGTCATTTATGAACATTTGAACATCTTGGCCATGTTCTGTTATAATCTCCACCCGGCACAGCCAGAAGAGGACTGGCCACCCCACATAGCCTGGTTCCTCTCTAGGTTTCTTCCTAGGTTTTGGCCTTTCTAGGGAGTTTTTCCTAGCCACCGTGCTTCTACACCTGCATTGCTTGCTGTTTGGGGTTTTAGGCTGGGTTTCTGTACAGCACTTTGAGATATCAGCTGATGTGTGAAGGGCTATATAAATAAATTTGATTTGATTTGATTTGATTTACCCCCTGTATATAGCCTCCACATTGACTCTGTACTGGTACCCCCTGTATATAGTCTCCACATTGACTCTGTACCGTAACACCCTGTATATAGCCTCCACATTGACTCTGTACCGTAACACCCTGTATATAGCCTCCACATTGACTCTGTACCATAACACCCTGTATATAGCCTCCACATCGACTCTGTACTGGTAACCCCTGTATATAGCCTCCACATTGACTCTGTACCGGTACCCCCTGTATATAGTCTCCACATTGACTCTGTACCGTAACACCCTGTATATAGCCTCCACATTGACTCTGTACCGGTGCCCCCTGTATATAGCCTCCACATTGACTCTGTACCTGTAACCCCTGTATATAGCCTCCACATTGACTCTGTACTGGTACGCCCTGTATATAGCCTCCACATTCACTCTGTACCGGTACCCCCTGTATATAGCCTCCACATTGACTCTGTACCGGTACCCCCTGTATATAGCCTCCACATTGACTCTGTACCGTAACACCCTGTATATAGCCTCCACATTGACTCTGTACCGTAACACCCTGTATATAGCCTCCACATTGACTCAGTACCGTAACACCCTGTATATAGCCTCCACATTGACTCTGTACCGTAACACCCTGTATATAGCCTCCACTTTGACTCTGTACCGTAACACCCTGTATGTAGCCTCCACATTGACTCTGTACCGTAACACCCTGTATATAGTCTCCACATTGACTCTATACCGTAACACCCTGTATATAGTCTCCACATTGACTCTGTACCGTAACACACAGTATATAGTCTCCACATTGACTCGGTACCGTAACACCCTGTATATAGCCTCCACATTGACTCTGTACCGGTACCCCCTGTATAAAGTCTCCACATTGACTCGGTACCGTAACACCCTGTATATAGCCTACACATTGACTCTGTACCGTAATACCCTGTATATAGCCTCCACATTGACTCTGTACCGTAACACCCTCTATATAGTCTCCACATTGACTCTGTACTGGTACCCCCTGTATATAGCCTCCACATTGACTCTGTACCGGTACCCCCTGTATATAGTCTCCACATTGACTCTGTACCGTAACACCCTGTATATAGCCTCCACATTGACTCTGTACTGGTACCCCCTGTATATAGTCTCCACATTGACTCTGTACCGTAACACCCTGTATATAGCCTCCACATTGACTCTGTACCGTAACACCCTGTATATAGCCTCCACATTGACTCTGTACCATAACACCCTGTATATAGCCTCCACATCGACTCTGTACTGGTAACCCCTGTATATAGCCTCCACATTGACTCTGTACTGGTACCCCCTGTATATAGCCTCCACATTGACTCTGTACCGGTACCCCCTGTATATAGTCTCCACATTGACTCTGTACCGTAACACCCTGTATATAGCCTCCACATTGACTCTGTACCGGTACCCCCTGTATATAGCCTCCACATTGATTCTGTACCTGTAACCCCTGTATATAGCCTCCACATTGACTCTGTACTGGTACGCCCTGTATATAGCCTCCACATTCACTCTGTACCGGTACCCCCTGTATATAGCCTCCACATTGACTCTGTACCGGTACCCCCTGTATATAGCCTCCACATTGACTCTGTACCGTAACACCCTGTATATAGCCTCCACATTGACTCTGTACCGTAACACCCTGTATATAGCCTCCACATTGACTCAGTACCGTAACACCCCTGTATATAGCCTCCACATTGACTCTGTACCATAACACCCTGTATATAGCCTCCACTTTGACTCTGTACCGTAACACCCTGTATATAGCCTCCACATTGACTCTGTACCGTAACACCCTGTATATAGTCTCCACATTGACTCTATACCGTAACACCCTGTATATAGTCTCCACATTGACTCTGTACCGTAACACACAGTATATAGTCTCCACATTGACTCTGTACCGTAACACCCTGTATATAGCCTCCACATTGACTCTGTACTGGTACCCCCTGTATATAGTCTCCACGTTGACTCTGTACAGTAACACCCTGTATATAGCCTCCACATTGACTCTGTACCATAACACCCTGTATATAGCCTCTACATTGACTCTGTACCATAACACCCTGTATATAGCCTCCACATTGACTCTGTACAGTAACACCCTGTATATAGCCTCCACATTGACTCTGCACTGGTACCCCTGTATATAGCCTCCACATTGACTCTGTACCGGTACCCCCTGTATATAGTCTCCACATTGACTCTGTACCGTAACACCCTGTATATAGCCTCCACATTGACTCTGTACCGGTAACCCCTGTATATAGCCTCCACATTGATTCTGTACCTGTAACCCCTGTATATAGCCTCCACATTGACTCTGTACTGGTAACGCCCTGTATATAGCCTCCACATTGACTCTGTACCGGTACCCCCTGTATATAGCCTCCACAGCCTCCACCCCCTGTATATAGCCTCCACATTGACTCTGTACCGGTACCCCCTGTATATAGCCTCCACATTGACTCTGTACCGTAACACCCTGTATATAGCCTCCACATTGACTCTGTACCGTAACACCCTGTATATAGCCTCCACATTGACTCTGTACCGTAACACCCTGTATATAGCCTCCACATTGACTCTGTACCATAACACCCTGTATATAGCCTCCACTTTGACTCTGTACCGTAACACCCTGTATGTAGCCTCCACATTGACTCTGTACCGTAACACCCTGTATATAGTCTCCACATTGACTCTGTACTGTAACACCCTGTATATAGTCTCCACATTGACTCTGTACACCCGTAACACCCAGTATATAGTCTCCACATTGACTCGGTACCGTAACACCCTGTATATAGCCTCCACATTGACTCTGTACCGTAACACCCTGTATATAGCCTCCACATTGACTCTGTACCGGTACCCCCTGTATATAGCCTCCACATTGACTCTGTACCGTAACACCCTGTATATAGCCTCCACATTGACTCTGTACCGGTACCCCCTGTATATAGCCTCCACATTGATTCTGTACCTGTAACCCCTGTATATAGCCTCCACATTGACTCTGTACTGGTACGCCCTGTATATAGCCTCCACATTGACTCTGTACCGGTACCCCCTGTATATAGCCTCCACATTGACTCTGTACCGGTACCCCTGTATATAGCCTCCACATTGACTCTGTACCGTAACACCCTGTATATAGCCTCCACATTGACTCTGTACCGTAACACCCTGTATATAGCCTCCACATTGACTCAGTACCGTAACACCCTGTATATAGCCTCCACATTGACTCTGTACCATAACACCCTGTATATAGCCTCCACATTGACTCTGTACCGTAACACCCTGTATATAGCCTCCACATTGACTCTGTACCGTAACACCCTGTATATAGTCTCCACATTGACTCTATACCGTAACACCCTGTATATAGTCTCCACATTGACTCTGTACCGTAACACACAGTATATAGTCTCCACATTGACTCGGTACCGTAACACCCTGTATATAGCCTCCACATTGACTCTGTACCGTAACACCCTGTATATAGCCTCCACATTGACTCTGTACCGGTACCCCCTGTATATAGCCTCCACATTGACTCTGTACCGTAACACCCTGTATATAGCCTCCACATTGACTCGGTACCGTAACACCCTGTATATAGCCTCCACATTGACTCTGTAGCGTAACACCCTGTATAAAGGCTCATTGTAGTTATGTAAATGTGTTGTGTTACTTTTTGATTGATTAGATTACTTTAGTGTATTTAGTAAATACAGTGCCTTGCGAAAGTATTCGGCCCCCTTGAACTTTGCGACCTTTTGCCACATTTCAGGCTTCAAACATAAAGATATAAAACTGTATTTTTTTGTGAAGAATCAACAACAAGTGGGACACAATCATGAAGTGGAACGACATTTATTGGATATTTCAAACTTTTGTAAGAAATTAAAAACTGAAAAATTGGGCGTGCAAAATTATTCAGCCCCCTTAAGTTAATACTTTGTAGCGCCACCTTTTGCTGCGATTACAGCTGTAAGTTGCTTGGGGTATGTCTCTATCAGTTTTGCACATCGAGAGACTTGAATTTCTTCCCATTCCTCCTTGCAAAACAGCTCGAGCTCAGTGAGGTTGGATGGAGAGCATTTGTGAACAGCAGTTTTCAGTTCTTTCCACAGATTCTCGATTGGATTCAGGTCTGGACTTTGACTTGGCCATTCTAACACCTGGATATGTTTATTTTTGAACCATTCCATTGTAGATTTTGCTTTATGTTTTGGATCATTGTCTTGTTGGAAGACAAATCTCCGTCCCAGTCTCAGGTCTTTTGCAGACTCCATCAGGTTTTCTTCCAGAATGGTCCTGTATTTGGCTCCATCCATCTTCCCATCAATTTTAACCATCTTCCCTATCCCTGCTGAAGAAAAGCAGGCCCAAACCATGATGCTGCCACCACCATGTTTGACAGTGGGGATGGTGTGTTCAGGGTGATGAGCTGTGTTGCTTTTACGCCAAACATATCGTTTTGCATTGTTGCCAAAAAGTTCAATTTTGTTTTCATCTGACCAGAGCACCTTCTTCCACATGTTTGGTGTGTCTCCCAGGTGGCTTGTGGCAAACTTTAAACGACACTTTTTATGGATATCTTTAAGAAATGGCTTTCTTCTTGCCACTCTTCCATAAAGGCCAGATTTGTGCAATATACGACTGATTGTTGTCCTATGGACAGAGTCTCCCACCTCAGCTGTAGATCTCTGCAGTTCATCCAGAGTGATCATGGGCCTCTTGGCTGCATCTCTGATCAGTCTTCTCCTTGTATGAGCTGAAAGTTTAGAGGGACGGCCAGGTCTTGGTAGATTTGCAGTGGTCTGGTACTCCTTCCATTTCAATATTATCGCTTGCACAGTGCTCCTTGGGATGTTTAAAGCTTGGGAAATCTTTTTGTATCCAAATCCGGCTTTAAACTTCTTCACAACAGTATCTCGGACCTGCCTGGTGTGTTCCTTGTTCTTCATGATGCTCTCTGCGCTTTTAACGGACCTCTGAGACTATCACAGTGCAGGTGCATTTATACGGAGACTTGATTACACACAGGTGGATTGTATTTATCATCATTAGTCATTTAGGTCAACATTGGATCATTCAGAGATCCTCACTGAACTTCTGGAGAGAGTTTGCTGCACTGAAAGTAAAGGGGCTGAATAATTTTGCACGCCCAATTTTTCAGTTTTTGATTTGTTAAAAAAGTTTGAAATATCCAATAAATGTTGTTCCACTTCATGATTGTGTCCCACTTGTTGTTGATTCTTCACAAAAAAATACAGTTTTATATCTTTATGTTTGAAGCCTGAAATGTGGCAAAAGGTCGCAAAGTTCAAGGGGGCCGAATACTTTCGCAAGGCACTGTATTACTGGGTGATATTACTGAGTGATATTACTGAGTGATATTCATAGTATGGTAATATGGAGTGATGTTAATGAGTGATGTTCATAGTATGGTGATATGGAGTGATGTTAAAGAGTGATATTGTCACGTTCTGACCTTCATTTCCTTTGTTTTGTCATTATTTAGTATGGTCAGGGTGTGAGTTGGGGTGGGCAGTCTATGTTTGTTTTTCTATGATTTGGGTATTTCTATGTTTCGGCCTAGTATGGTTCTCAATCAGAGGCAGGTGTCATTAGTTGTCTCTGATTGAGAATCATACTTAGGTAGCCTGTGTGTCACTGTGTGTTTGTGGATGATTGTTCCTGTCTCTGTGTTTGCACCAGATAGGACTGTTTAGGTTTTCACACGGTTCTTGTTTTTGTAGTCAGTTGTTCATGTGCACATTTATGTATTAAAAGAACCATGGACACTTACCACGCCGCATATTGGTCCTCTGATCCTTTTTGCCTCTCCTCTTCGGAAGAAGAGGAGGAAATCCCTGACAGATATTCATAGTATGGTGATATGGAGTGATGTTAATGAGTGATATTCATAGTATGGTGATATGGAGTGATGTTAATGAGTGATATTCATAGTTTTGTGATCTGGAGTGATGTTTAGCAACAAAAGAAAAATAATTATTTATTATTAAATACAAAACATACAGGTCTTACTCAGGAAAGGTCGAGGAGGAAATTATCAAACAGTAGAAAAACTACCTGTCACATCTGTGAACCCCATTATTAAGGCTGGGATTCATTCAAACCCACCATAGCAATGTTTAAAGTGTCTTTATTTACAAATGTCATCCTGTGTCCGTAATCTTCCAATTCGGTAAAGTGAAAGCATATCTGTGAGGGGAATCAGCTCTTCTAGTAAGTACTGTATATAAACTACAACTACAGACTGGTCTAGGGTACTGTATATGAACTACAACTACAGACCGGTCTAGGGTACTGTCATACCCAAATCTCTGCCTGTAGCTCAGGACCTAAAATGTCATACCCAAATCTAACTGCCTGTAGCTCAGGACCTAAAATGACATACCCAAATCTAACTGCCTGTAGCTCAGGACCTAAAATGACATACCCAAATCTAACTGCCTGTAGCTCAGGACCTAAAATGACATACCCAAATCTAACTGCCTGTAGCTCAGGACCTAAAATGACATACCCAAATCTAACTGCCTGTAGCTCAGGACCTAAAATGTCATACTCAAATCTAACTGCCTGTAGCTCAGGACCTAAAATGACATACCCAAATCTAACTGCCTGTAGCTCAGGACCTAAAATGTCATACTCAAATCTAACTGCCTGTAGTTTAGGACCTAAAATGACATACCCAAATCTAACTGCCTGTAGTTTAGGACCTAAAATGACATACCCAAATATAACTGCCTGTAGTTTAGGACCTGAAGCAAGGATATGCATATTGTTGGTACCATTTGAAAGGAAACACTTTGACGTTTGTGTAAATGTGAAATGAATATAGGATAATATAACACATTAGATCTGGTAAAAGATAATACATCTTTGAGAGAAAGGCCATACATTCAGATAGGAGTCTAGGTGTAACTTAGATTGTGGCCACCAGATGGCAGCAGTGTGTGTGCAAAGCTTCAGACTGATCAAGTGAAGAATTACATGACTACACAACACAATATGTTGTATTAAGTCTGCCAGGAGTTTGCCCAAATGTGCCGAATAGGTCAATTGATATATTTTCAAGTATATAACTATAAAGAACATGCAAAAATGATATGGTAATAAAAATGTTTAGTTTACACACTCCCAGGAATGTCATACATGATGGATCATTAGCTTATACACTAATTTTCAAGCATCTAGAGGGCCGGTCGGGGTGGGTGTGAAGTCAGAGACAGCAGTAGGGTCAAACTGCAGACCCCAGTTCCTACATTTAAATACAAAAATTAATTTTATAAAACAAAACTATGCTACATTTTATCTCTGGGACCCTCAGGATGATAATCAGAGCAAGATTACTGAATGTAAGTACATTATTTACCTTCATAGGTGAATCTATCAAACCAGTTGTCGTGATATAAGTTTTTTGTTCTTGCGCACTCTCCTCAAACAATAGCATGGTATTTATTTAGCTGTAATCGCTACTGTAAATTGGATACTGCAGTTAGATTAACAATAATTTAAGCTTTCTGCCCATATAAGACATGTCTATGTCCCGGAAAGTTGGCTTTTGTATACAACATCATTCTAGTCACATTAGCTCACATTAGCAACAACTGTCCCGGTTTAGGGACACCAATCCTGTAGTTAAATTGGTTGTCATTCCAAGGGTTTGAAATATAAACAATAATACAAGACTTGACGTCCTTGCAGTGGACTAAGAGTAAGAATAATAAAGAATAAGAGGTAAGAAAGTAGAACTATGTTATTTCTATGCTAGAAGTACTAGGCTATACATCCTATAGATGTTTCCAAGCCATGTTCTTGAAAAGCCAGGAGGAAAATCCAAACGTGGATATATTGTTGCACTTTCAACCTTATACAGGTCTAACTTGACATGTGCCTAAAGCAGGGGATCACATGGAACTGCACTGGACTTGTAGATCGTTGAATCTGCAGGAACAACAGTAACACCACCAACCTACTACAGTCACACCACCAGCCTACTACAGTCACACCACCAGCCTACTGGAGTCACAGCCGTCACACCACCAGCCTACTACAGTCACAGCCGTCACACCACCAACCTACTACAGTCACACCACCAACCTACTACAGTTACAGCCGTCACACTACCAACCTACTACAGTCACAGCCATCACACCACCAACCTACTACAGTCACAGCCGTCACACCACCAACCTACTACAGTCACACCAACAGCCTACTACAGTCACACCACCAACATACTACATTTACAGCCGTCACACTACCAACCTACTACAGTCACAGCCGTCACACCACCAACCTACTACAGTCACAGCCGTCACACCACCAACCTACTACAGTCACACCACCAACCTACTACACAGTCACACCACCAACCTACTACAGTTACAGCCGTCACACTACCAACCTACTACAGTTACAGCCGTCACACTACCAACCTACTACAGTCACAGCCATCACACCACCAACCTACTACAGTCACAGCCGTCACACCACCAACCTACTACAGTCACACCAACAGCCTACTACAGTCACACCACCAACCTACTACATTTACAGCCGTCACACCACAAACCTACTACAGTCACACCACCAACCTACTACAGTCACACCACCAACCTACTATAGTCACAGCCGTCACACCACCAACCTACTACAGTCACAGCCATCACACCACCAACCTACTACAGTCACACCACCAGCCTACTACAGCCTCACACCACCAACCTACTACAGTTACAGCCGTCACACCACCAACCTACTACAGTCACAGCCATCACACCACCAACCTACTACAGTCACACCACCAGCCTACTACAGTCACACCACCAACCTACTACAGTCACAGCCGTCACACCACCAACCTACTACAGTCACACCACCAGCCTACTACAGTCACACCACCAACCTACTACAGTTACAACCGTCACACTACCAACCTACTACAGTCACAGCCGTCACACCACCAACCTACTACAGTCACACCACCAGCCTACTACAGTCACACCAGCAACCTACTACAGTTACAGCCGTCACACTACCAACCTACTATAGTCACAGCCGTCACACCACCAACCTACTACAGTCACAGCCATCACACCACCAACCTACTACAGTCACACCACCAGCCTACTACAGTCACACCACCAACCTACTACAGTCACACCAACAGCCTACTACAGTCACACCACCAACCTACTACAGTCACACCACCAGCCTACTACAGTCACACCACCAGCCTACTACAGTCACACCACCAGCCTACTACAGTCACAGACGTCACACTACCAGCCTACTACAGTCACACCACCAGCCTACTACAGTCACAGCCGTCACACCACCAACCTACTACAGTCACACCACCAGCCTACTACAGTCACACCACCAACCTACTACAGTCACAGCCATCACACCACCAACCTACTACAGTCACAGCCATCACACCACCAACCTACTACAGTCACACCACCAACCTACTACAGTCACAGCCATCACACCACCAACCTACTACAGTCACACCACCAACCTACTACAGTCACAGCCATCACACCACCAACCTACTACAGTCACACCACCAACCTACTACAGTCACACCACCAACCTACTACAGTCACAGCCATCACACCACCAACCTACTACAGTCACAGCCATCACACCACCAACCTACTACAGTCACACCACCAACCTACTACAGTCACACCACCAGCCTACTACAGTCACACCACCAACCTACTACAGTCACAGCCGTCACACCACCAACCTATTACAGTCAAACCACCAACCTACTACAGTTACAGCCATCACACTACCAACCTACTACAGTCACAGCCATCACACCACCGACCTACTACAGTCACAGCCGTCACACCACCAACCTACTACAGTCACACCACCAGCCTACTACAGTCACACCACCAACCTACTACAGTTACAGCCGTCACACCACCAACCTACTACAGTCACACCACCAGCCTACTACAGTCACACCACCAGCCTACTACAGTCACAGCCGTCACACTACCAGCCTACTACAGTCACACCACCAGCCTACTACAGTCACAGCCGTCACACCACCAACCTACTACAGTCACACCACCAGCCTACTACAGTCACACCACCAACCTACTACAGTCACAGCCGTCACACCACCAACCTACTACAGTCACAGCCATCACACCACCAACCTACTACAGTCACAGCCATCACACCACCAACCTACTACAGTCACAGCCATCACACCACCAACCTACTACAGTCACACCACCAACCTACTACAGTCACAGCCGTCACACCACCAACCTACTACAGTCACAGCCATGACACCACCAACCTACTACAGTCACACCACCAACCTACTACAGTCACACCACCAACCTACTACAGTCACAGCCGTCACACCACCAACCTACTACAGTCACAGCCATCACACCACCAACCTACTACAGTCAAACCACCAGCCTACTACAGTCACACCACCAACCTACTACAGTCACACCACCAACCTACTACAGTTACAGCCGTCACACTACCAACCTACTACAGTCACAGCCGTCACACCACCAACCTACTACAGTCACAGCCGTCACACCACCAACCTACTACAGTCACACCACCAACCTACTACAGTCACACCACCAACCTACTATAGTCACAGCCGATACACCACCAACCTACTACAGTCACACCACCAACCTACTACAGTCACACCACCAACCTACTACAGTCACAACCGTCACACCACCAACCTACTAAAGTCACACCACCAACCTACTACAGTCACACCACCAACCTACTACAGTCACAGCCGTCACACCACCAACCTACTACAGTCACAGCCGTCACACCACCAACCTACTACAGTCACACCACCAACCTACTACAGTCACACCACCAACCTACTACAGTTACAGCTGTCACACTACCAACCTACTACAGTCACAACCGTCACACCACCAACCTACTACAGTCACACCACCAGCCTACTACAGTCACACCAGCAACCTACTACAGTTACAGCCGTCACACTACCAACCTACTACAGTTACAGCCATCACACCACCAACCTACTACAGTCACAGCCGTCACACCACCAACCTACTACAGTCACACCACCAGCCTACTACAGTCACACCACCAACCTACTACAGTTACAGCCGTCACACTACCAACCTACTACAGTCACAGCCATCACACCACCAACCTACTACAGTCACAGCCGTCACACCACCAACCTACTACAGTCACACCACCAACCTACTACAGTTACAGCCGTCACACCACCAACCTACTACAGTCACACCACCAGCCTACTACAGTCACACCACCAGCCTACTACAGTCACAGCCGTCACACTACCAGCCTACTACAGTCACACCACCAGCCTACTACAGTCACACCACCAACCTACTACAGTCACAGCCGTCACACCACCAACCTACTACAGTCACAGCCATCACACCACCAACCTACTACAGTCACAGCCATCACACCACCAACCTACTACAGTCACAGCCATCACACCACCAACCTACTACAGTCACACCACCAACCTACTACAGTCACAGCCGTCACACCACCAACCTACTACAGTCACAGCCATCACACCACCAACCTACTACAGTCACACCACCAACCTACTACAGTTACAGCCGTCACACCACCAACCTACTACAGTCACACCACCAGCCTACTACAGTCACACCACCAGCCTACTACAGTCACAGCCGTCACACTACCAGCCTACTACAGTCACACCACCAGCCTACTACAGTCACAGCCGTCACACCACCAACCTACTACAGTCACACCACCAGCCTACTACAGTCACACCACCAACCTACTACAGTCACAGCCGTCACACCACCAACCTACTACAGTCACAGCCATCACACCACCAACCTACTACAGTCACAGCCATCACACCACCAACCTACAACAGTCAAAGCCATCACACCACCAACCTACTACAGTCACACCACCAACCTACTACAGTCACAGCCGTCACACCACCAACCTACTACAGTCACAGCCATCACACCACCAACCTACTACAGTCACACCACCAACCTACTACAGTCACACCACCAACCTACTACAGTCACAGCCGTCACACCACCAACCTACTACAGTCACAGCCATCACACCACCAACCTACTACAGTCAAACCACCAGCCTACTACAGTCACACCACCAACCTACTACAGTTACAGCCGTCACACTACCAACCTACTACAGTCACAGCCGTCACACCACCAACCTACTACAGTCACAGCCGTCACACCACCAACCTACTACAGTCACACCACCAACCTACTACAGTCACACCTCCAACCTACTATAGTCACAGCCGATACACCACCAACCTACTACAGTCACACCACCAACCTACTACAGTCACACCACCAACCTACTACAGTCACAACCGTCACACCACCAACCTACTAAAGTCACACCACCAACCTACTACAGTCACACCACCAACCTACTACAGTCACAGCCATCACACCACCAACCTACTACAGTCACAGCCGTCACACCACCAACCTACTACAGTCACACCACCAACCTACTACAGTCACAGCCGCACACCACCAACCTACTACAGTCACACCACCAGCCTACTACAGTCACACCACCAACCTACTACAGTTACAGCCGCCGTCACACTACCAACCTACTACAGTCACAACCGTCACACCACCAACCTACTACAGTCACACCACCAGCCTACTACAGTCACACCACCAACCTACTACAGTTACAGCCGTCACACCACCAACCTACTACAGTCACAGCGATCACACCACCAACCTACTACAGTCACAGCCGTCACACCACCAACCTACTACAGTCACACCACCAGCCTACTACAGTCACACCACCAACCTACTACAGTTACAGCCGTCACACCACCAACCTACTACAGTCACACCACCAGCATACTACAGTCACACCACCAGCCTACTACAGTCACAGCCGTCACCCTACCAGCCTACTACAGTCACACCACCAGCCTACTACAGTCACAGCCATCACACCACCAACCTACTACAGTCACACCACCAGCCTACTACAGTCACACCACCAACCTACTACAGTCACAGCCATCACACCCAACCTACTACAGTCACAGCCATCACACCACCAACCTACTACAGTCACAGCCATCACACCACCAACCTACTACAGTCACAGCCATCACACCACCAACCTACTACAGTCACAGCACCAGCCTACTACAGTCACACCACCAACCTACTACAGTCACAGCCATCACACCACCAACCTACTACAGTCACAGCCATCACACCACCAACCTACTACAGTCACACCACCAACCTACTACAGTCACACCACCAACCTACTACAGTCACAGCCATCACACCACCAACCCTACAGTCACAGTCACACCACCAACCTACTACAGTCACACCACCAACCTACTACAGTCACAGCCGTCACACCACCAACCTACTAAAGTCACAGCCATCACACCGCCAACCTACTACAGTCACACCACCAACCTACTACAGTCACACCACCAACCTACACAGCCATCACACCACCAACCTACTACAGTCACAGCACCAGCCTACACAGCTGTCACACCACCAACCTACTACAGTCACAGCACCAGCCTACTACAGTCACACCACCAGCCTACTACAGTCACAGCACCAGCCTACTACAGTCACACCACCAACCTACTACAGTCACAGCACCAACCTACTACAGTCACAGCCGTCACACCACCAACCTACTACAGTCACACCACCAACCTACTACAGTCACACCACCAACCTACTACAGTCACAGCCGTCACACCACCAACCTACTACAGTCACACCACCAGCCTACTACAGTCACAGCACCAACCTACTACAGTCACACCACCAACCTACTACAGTCACACCACCAACCTACTACAGTCACAGCACCAACCTACTACAGTCACACCACCAACCTACTACAGTCACAGCACCAGCCTACTACAGTCACACCACCAACCTACTACAGTCACAGACCAGTCTACTACAGTCACACCACCAGCCTACTACAGTCACACCACCAACCTACTACAGTCACAGTCACACCACCAACCTACTACAGTCACACCACCAGCCTACTACAGTCACACCACCAACCTACTACAGTTCACACACCAACCTACTACAGTCACACCACCAGCCTACTACAGTCACAGCACCAACCTACTACAGTCACACCACCAACCTACTACAGTCACACCTCCAACCTACTACAGTCACAGCACCAACCTACTACAGTCACACCACCAACCTACTACAGTCACACCACCAGCCTACTACAGTCACACCACCAACCTACTACAGTCACAGCACCAGCCTACTACAGTCACACCACCAACCTACTACAGTCACACCACCAACCTACTACAGTCACAGCACCAACCTACCACAGACACACCACCAACCTACTACAGTCACACCACCAGCCTATTACAGTCACACCACAAACCTACTACAGTCACAGCACCAACCTACTACAGTCACACCACCAACCTACTAAAGTCACAGTCACACCACCAACCTACTACAGTCACAGCCATCACACCAACCTACTACAGTCACAGCACCAGCCTACTACAGTCACACCACCAACCTACTACAGTCACACCACCAGCCTACTACAGTCACACCACCAGCCTACTACAGTCACACCACCAACCTACTACAGTCACAGCCGTCACACCACCAACCTACTACAGTCACAGCCATCACACCACCAACCTACTACAGTCACAGCACCAGCCTACTACAGTCACACCACCAACCTACTACAGTCACAGCACCAACCTACTACAGTCACAGCACCAATCTACTACAGTCACACCACCAACCTACTACAGTCACACCACCAACCTACTACAGCCACACCACCAACCTACTACAGTCACACCACCAGCCTACTACAGTCACACCACCAGCCTACTACAGTCACACCACCAACCTACTACAGTCACAGCCGTCACACCACCAACCTACTACAGTCACAGCCATCACACCACCAACCTACTACAGTCACAGCACCAGCCTACTACAGTCACACCACCAACCTACTACAGTCACAGCACCAACCTACTACAGTCACAGCACCAATCTACTACAGTCACACCACCAACCTACTACAGTCACACCACCAACCTACTACAGCCACACCACCAACCTACTACAGTCACAGCAGCAGCCTACTACAGTCACACCACCAACCTACTACAGTCACACCACCAGCCTACTACAGTCACAGCACCAGCCTACTACAGTCACAGCAGCAGCCGTCACAGCACCAGTGTGTGTGTGAACTATGTGTGTGCGTGCGTGTATTTCTTTTCTCTGAGCTCAAAATCTAACTCATTCACAAAAAGCTTTATAGTCTCTCTCTCTCTCTCTCTCTCTCTATTCTCTCTCTATATATATATCACTCTATATATATATATATATATATATATATCTCTCTATCTTTATCTCTCTATCTATATCTATATCTATCTCTCTTTCTCTCTCTCTATATCTTCTCTCTCTCTCTCTCTCTCTCTCTCTCTCTCTCTCTCTCTCTCTCTCTCTCTCTCTCTCTCTCTCTCTCTCTCTCTCTCTCTCTCGCTCTCTCTCTCTCGCTCTCTCTCTCGCTCTCTCTCTCTCTCTCTCTCTCTCTCTCTCTCTCTCTCTCTCTCTCTCTCACAGCCCTCCTTGTGTGCCAATTATCCTCTCAGTGGCTTAGAGCCTCCATCTCTAGACAATAGCAGCAATCACCCCCCCCCCTCCCCTCTCTCCTCCAATCTCTTTCTTCCGCCACCCGGGAGCCAGGAGAGGGTAATTTTCCCAAACAACGGTGTGCATCGCAGGAAACGGCAAAGACAGAGAGAGGGGGGAGAGAGAGAGGGAGGAGAGAGAGGACTCGCTGGGGGAGTGATTTCTCAGGTTACTGGCCCTCTCGGAGATCAGAGAGGCTGATCTGTATACAACACACATACACACACACACACAGAAATCATACACACACCCTAAAACACACAACCTTAAACACACACTGGCACCTTTAAAGGAATAGTTTGTTTCATGTAATTAGAATTGTAATGATGTGTGGAAAGCCCTGTGTACAAAACAATGCATAGAATGAAGTACACAAACGGTTGAAACCTGTTCTACAGTGGCTTGTGAAAGTATTCACCCCCCCTTGGCATTTCTCCTATCTTGTTTCCTTACAACCTGGAATTAAAATAGATTTTTTTTTGGGGGGGGGGGAGTGTATCATTTGATTTACACAACATGCCACTTTGAAGATGCTAAATGTTTTTTTTATTGTGAAACAAACAAGAAGACAAAAAAAAACTGCAAACTTGAGCGTGCTTTAAACTTCTTATAGCTAGGGGGCAGTATTGAGTAGCTTGGATGAATAAGGTGCCCAGAGTAAACTGCCTGCTACTCAGGCCCAGTTGCTAATAGATTTACATTATTAGTAGATTTTGATAGAAAACACACTGAAGTTTCTAAAACTGTTTGAATGATGACTGTGAGTATAACAGAACTCATATGGCAGGCAAAAACCGTGAGCACGTGTGATCAGAAAAAATCCAACCAGGAAGTGGGAAATCTGAGGTTTGTAGTTTTTCATATTCATATTGTCATATTGCACTTCCTAAGGCTTCCACCTGATGTCAACAGTCTTTAGAACCTTGTTTGATGCTTCTACTGTGAAGAAGGGGGGAAGGACAGCTGAATGAGTCAGAGGTCTGCCAGAGTGGCATGAGTTGATCACGCGTGCTCACGTGAGAGTTAGCTCATGTTCCATTGCTTTTCTACAGACAAAGGTATTCTCCGGTTGGAACATTATTGAAGATTTCTGATAAAAGCATCCTAAAGATTGATTCTATACTTAGATTGACATGTTTCTAAGAACTGTAATATGACTTTTCGTCTGAACTTTCGCCTGGACTTGCCCGCGCCTCGTGAGTTTGGAATGTGTACTAAACGCACAAACAAAAAGGAGGTATTTGGACATAAATGATTACCTTTATCATCACATCAAACATTTATTGTGGAACTGGAATTCCTGGGAGTGCATTCTGATGAAGATCATCAAGGGTAAGTGAATATTTATAATGCTATTTCTGATTTTGTTGACTCCACAACATGGCAGACATCTGTATGGCTTGTTTTGTTGTCTGAGCGCTGTACTCAGATTATTGCCTGGTGTGCTTTTTCGGTAAAGCTTTTTTGAAATCTGACACAGCGGTTGCATTAACTCTTTGGGATAGGGGGCAGCATTTTCACTTTTGGATAAATAGCGTGCCTAATTTCAACTTCCTGCTACTCATGCCAAGAATATAAGATATGCATATTATTAGTATATTTGGATAGAAAACACTCTGAAGTTTCTAAAACTGTTTGAATCATGTCTGTGAGTATAAGAGAACTTATTTAGCAGGCGAAACCCCAAGGACAAACCATTCAGATTTTTATTTTTATTTTTTAGGTCACTTTTTTCAAGGAGGTTTCATGGGGAATCCAGATTTCTAAGGGACGTTCTTGCAGTTCCTATCGCTTCCACTGGATGTCAACAGTCTTTAGAAATTGGTTGAGGTTTTTTCTTTGTGTAATGAAGAAGTGCGGCCATCTTGAACGAGGGTCACTTGAAGTGTACTGTTAGATAGAGGCGCGTGACCAGAAAGCTACAGTTTGTTTTCTTCCTGTATTGAACACAGATCATCCCGTCTTCAATTTTATCGATTATTAAATCTAAATAAGTTCTGTCATATGAGTTCTGTTGTACTCACAGACATGATTCAAACAGTTTTAGAAACTTCAGAGTGTTTTCTATCCAAATCTACTAATAATATGCATATCTTATCTTCTGGGGATGAGTAGCAGGCAGTTGAATTTGGGCATGCATTTCATCCGGTTGTGAAAATACTGCCCCCTGTCACCAAGAAGTTAAACAGGTCAACATGGAGCAAGATGGATTACTCAGAGCATACGCAGACCAGCTGGAAAGTGTCTTCACTGACATTTTCAACCTCTCCCTGACTGTGCCTCATGAAAGTGAAGGTAACCTGCCTAAACGATTACCACCCCGTAGCACTAATGTTGGTGAATGAAGTGCTTTGAAAGGCTGGTCATGGCTCACATAAAAACCATCAGGCCGGAAACCCTACACTCACTACAATTCGCATACCACCCCAACAGATCCACAGATGACACAATCTCAAAAGCACTCCACACTTCCCTTTCCCACCTGGACAAACGGAACACCTATGTCAGAATGCTGTTAATTGACTACAGCTCAGCGTTCAACGCCATAGTACCCTCAAAGCTCATCACTAAGCTAAGCACTCTGGGACTAAACACCTCCCTCTGCAACTGGATCCTGGACTTCCTGACAGGCCGCCCCCAGGTGGTGAGGGTAGGCAAAAACATATCTGCCACGCTGATGATCAACACTGGGACCCCTCAGGGTTGCATGCTCAGTCTCCTCCTGTACTCCCTGTTTACCCATGACTGGGTGCCCAAGCACGACTCTAACACCATCATTAAGTTTGCTGACGACACAACAGTGGTAGGCCTGATCACCGACAACGTTGAGAGAGCCTGTAGGGAGGAGATCAGAGACCTGGCAGCGTGGTGTCAGGACAACAACCTCTCCCTCAATGTGAGCAAGACAAAGGAGATGATCGTGGACTATAGGAAAAGGGGCTGAAGTGGAGCGTGTCGAGAGTTTAAAGATAATTGGTGTCCACATCATCACCGAACTATCGTGGTCCAAACACACCGAGACAGTTTTGAAGAGGGCACGACAACACCTTTTCCCACTCAGGAGACTGGAAAGATTTGGCATGGGTCCCCAGATCCTCAAAAAGTTCTACAGCTGCACTATCGAGTGCATCCTGACCGGTTGCATCACCGCCTGGTATGGCAACAGCTCGGCATCTGACCATAAGGTGCTACAGAGGGTAGTGCGTACGGCCCAGTACATCACTGGGGCCAAGCTTCCTGACTTTCAGGACGTATATACTAGGTGGTGTCAGAGGAGGCCCAAAAAATTGTCAGACTCCAGTCACCCAAGTCATAGACTGTTTTCTCTGCTACCGCATGGCAAGCGGTACCGGAACGCCAAGTCTAGGACCAAAAGGCTCCTTATAAATCTTCTTCAGGATTGGTGGGTTCCCTGCGGGACTGTTGAGCAAACTTAGGCTAATGCGATTAGCATGAGGTTGTAAGTAACAAGAACATTTCCCAGGACATATACATATCTGATATTGGCAGAAATTTACATTTCAGTAGCTATTACAGTGAAAGAATACCATGCTATTGTTTGAGAAGATTGCACAATTTTGAACCTTAAAAAGTTATTAATAAACAAATTAGGTATATTTGGGCAGTCTTTATACACAATTTTGAACTGAAATGCAATAGTTCATTGGATCAGTCTATAACTTTGCACATACACTGCCATCTAGTGGCCAAAATGTCTATTGCACTTGGGCTCAAATAACACATTATGGCATTTCTCTTTCATTTCAAATATGATGGTATAAAAAAAATACAAAAGAACGGTTGGTTTTTTCTTTGTATTATCTTTTACCAGATCTATTGTTTTATATTCTCTTACATTACTTTCACATTCACAAACTTCAAAGTGTTTCCTTTTAAATGGTACCAAGAATATGCATATCTTTGCTTCAGGGCCTGAGCTACAGGCAGTTAGATTTAAGTATGTCATTTCAGACGAAATTTGAAAGAAAGGGGCGGATCCATAGATCAGTCTAATAAAGCCTGGGGACTAGAGGATCTAGAGGACTCAGCAGTGTTTAACAAGATCAGTCTTATAAAGCCTGGGTACCTAATTTAACAGTCGGTTTATGCATTAACACACCAATTAAGATTACTGACACACACACACACACACACACACACACACACACACACACACACACACACACACACACACACACACACACACACACACACACACACACACACACACACACACACACACACACACACACACACACACACACACACACACACACACACACACACACCCTCCCTTCCTTCATAAGCATGCTAATGACCTCATGAATAGTCCATCTGACCCCAGGGACCCAAAGAGGTCTCTGGTCTTCAGGCACCCAGGGACGCAAAGAAACTCTCTGAGGCAATTACAATATTTACAGTGTGTTCAAGGACAGCTGTGTCTGTGTGTGTGTATTATACTATATAAACCACACTCAGAGACACTATAAACAATATAGTATAATATATATTTTCATATATATTCATAGCAGAGATATCAACAATAATATTACACTTTTATGTACCCCTTCCAGAGACATCAACAACAAATCCTGTGTCCGTGCATTGAATACCTGGGCTTCAATGACATCACAGTGAAGAACCACTACCACTCATCTCCTCGGCCTTCGAACCGCTCCAGGGGACCACCACAAATGTTATTTTAATTAAAAAAATTTATTTAACTAAGCAAGTTTTATACCTTTATTTAACTAGGCACGTTAAGTTAAGTTAAGAACAATTAACAAAAAAGTTAAGAACAAAAATCTAATTTTTAATGACGGGAACAGTGGGTTAACTGCCTTGTTCAGGGAAGGGGACGAGAGGAAGACTGCGTTCAACACGACATGAAGATATCCCTCTAGTGGTGTGGGGGCTGTGCTTTGGCAAAGTGGGTGGGGTTATATCCTTCTTGTTTGGCCCTGTCCCGGGGTGTCCTCAGCTGGGGCCGCAGTGTCTCCTGACCCCTCCTGTCTCAGCCTCCAGTATTTATGCTGCAGTAGTTTATGTGTCGGGGGGCTAGGGTCAGTTTGTTATATCTGGAGTACTTCTCCTGTCCTATTCGGTGTCCTGTGTGAATTTAAGTGTGCTCTCTCTAATTCTCTCTTTCTCTCTTTCTTTCTCTCTCTCGGAGGACCTGAGCCCTAGGACCATGCCCCAGGACTACCTGACATGATGACTCCTTGCTGTCCCCAGTCCACCTGGCCGTGCTGCTGCTCCAGTTTCAACTGTTCTGCCTTATTATTATTGGAACATGCTGGTCATTTATGAACATTTGAACATCTTGGCCATGTTCTGTTATAATCTCCACCCGGCAGAGCCAGAAGAGGACTGGCCACCCCACATAGCCTGGTTCCTCTCTAGGTTTCTTCCTAGGTTTTGGCCTTTCTAGGGAGTTTTTCCTAGCCACCGTGCTTCTACACCTTGGGGTTTTAGGCTGGGTTTCTGTACAGCACTTTGAGATATCAGCTGATGTACGAAGGGCTATATAAATACATTTGATTTGATTTGATTTGACCAGCGGTCACTACGAGTTTCTGGTCATGCCATTTGGCCTTACCAACACCCCAGCTGTGTTTCAATCTCTGGTTAATGATGTTTTCCGCGACATGTAGAAATGGTTTGTCTTTGTATACCTCCTCGTCTTCTCCCGCTCCGCCCAAGAACACGTGCTCCACGTCCGACAGGTTCTCTAACGCCTCCTGGAGAACAAGCGGAGAAGTGCGAATTCCATCGCTCCACCATCCCCTTCCTGGGTTACATCATCGATGCAGGGAGTGTCCAGGTAGATCCCGGAAAGGTGAGAGCGGTGGTAGATTGGCCCCAGCCTACATCCAGGGTGCAGCTGTAATGTTTCCTGTGATTCGCCAACTTTTATCGCAGCTTTATCGGGGGTTACAGCACCCTGGCTTCCCTTATGTCTGCAATCATCTCTCCCAAGGTTCCGTTCATGTGGTCCCCATCGGACGTTCCGGAATCTCAAACATCGCTTCACCACAGCTCCCATCTTGGTTCATCCTGACCCGTCCCCGCCAGTTCGTGGTGGAGGCCAATGCTTCGGATGTCGGAGTGGGGGCTGACCCAGAGCCTGCCGTCCTGTACCTTGCCCCACCACACTAGATTATTGCCCTCTGCCTGACCTGACCCTGAGACTGCCTGCCCATCTGAACCTTATGGACTCTGCCTGCCCTTGACCTGTCATTTTGCCTGCCCCCTGTTCTAGTAACAAACTTTTGTTACTTCAACACGGTCTGCATCTGGATCTTCCCTAAAACGTGATAATTATACTATATAAACCCCTCTCAGAGAAACCAACAACAATATTATAATATATATACCCCTCTCTGAGACACCAACAACAATATTATACTATATATACCTCCATCAGTGTCACAGAATTCTAGGAGTGGTGGGTGTAGAGTCAGGCGCAGAGAGCAATACTTCCAATGGATGCGTTTATTTTGCTTGGTCTAGCCAACAATCAGGCAATGACCATAAATCAGGTCTAACAATTGTATGTCTAACAATTGTATTTTCATCTACATTTATAATGAGTATTTCTGTGAATTCATGTGGCTCTCTGCAATATCACTGCATGTTTTGGAACTACTGAACAAAACACTCCAATGTAAAATAAGATTTTTGGATATAAATATGAACTTTACCGAACAAAACATACATGTATTGTGTAAAATGAAGTCCTATGAGTGTCATCTGATGAAGATCATCAAAGGTTAGTGATTCATTTTATCTCTGTGTGTGCTTTTTGTGACTCCTCTATTTGGCTGGAAAAATCAAATCAAATTTATTTATATAGCCCTTCGTACATCAGCTGATATCTCAAAGTACTGTACATAAAAAATGGCTGGGTTTTTCTGTGAGTTGGTGGTGACCTAACATAATCATTTGTGGAGCTTTCGCTAGTGGAACCCCAGTCCTAGACAGGTTAAATGGCCCCACACACCGCGGCCCCAGCTTCCGGCAGGGCAGGCGGAGGGGCAGGTTTCAGGTCGAGAGCCAGACCCGGTCCCCCGGTGCGAACATGGGGGCCTCACTGCGGTGGCGGTCAGCGCTCACCTTCTGTCGCCCACCAGCCCGTTTTAGCGATTCCTGGGCGGCTTTCCAGGTCTCCTTTGAGCGCTGCACCCATTCCTCCACCGCAGGAGCCTCAGTCTGGCTCCGATGCCAAGGTGCTCTGGAACCCGCTCTGGGCTCCCATTTTGTTTTGTGCGTGATTGTCTTTGTCAAGTGGTTTCATTTTGTGCTCTGGATATTTATGTTTATCCTTGTTGGAACATTGCTTATTTTGAGTAAAGCTCAGATTTTTACTCATACCTGTGTCCTGCGCCTGACTCCGCCTCATCCATTCACCTAGAACGTTGACAGAATCACGCACCACAACTCTGGAGTCAGCAGGTGCACCCAGCCCTCATCTACCTGTGGAGGAGCGTGTCCAGCAGAAAGCGACTACGTTACAGAGTCTCGGTACAGCCATGGATCACATGCTGCAAACAATGGAACGATGGGAGGGTTTCCGGCAACCCCATCATCATCACCCCACCTCCCACAACAACCTACACCGATGTCCACCATTCCTTTACCAGGATCCAGTGGGATTCGTCTCTCGCTCCCGGGGGCGTATGACGGAACGGCTGCCGAGAGAGTGAGCGCCCTCATCTCCTGTCTGACTGGTAAAGCACTGGAATGGGCCAACACCATCTGGGGAAGGGAAGGACCGAGGTTGGACAATTACGAGGATTTCACCTGCTGCTTCCGGGCGGTTTTGGATCATCCACCTGAAGGTAGAGCGGCGGGGGAATGCTTGTATCATCTCAGACAGGGGATGAGGAGCGCACAAGATTTCGCGCTGGACTTTTGAACTCTTGCCGCCGGCACGGGATGGAATGAGCGGGCCCTGATCGACCACTACAGGTGTAATTTACGCGAGGACATTCGTAGGGAGCTAGCCTGCAGGGACACCACCCTTAACCTTGACCAGCTGGTGGACCTATCCATCCGGCTGGATAACCTGTTGGCCTCCCGCGGACATCCGGATCGTGGTCCGTCAGTTCCAACCCCCCAGCACTTCCAATCCAACGCCGATGGAACTGGGAGGGGCTGCTATGAGGGCGACCGGAGGGGGGACCATTCCCTGCACCACCTGTGGCCGCAGAGGGCATGTCTGAGCTGTGTGTTAGTAGTTTAAACAGACCTCTGGTGGCATGTCTTGTGGGGTATGTATGGGTGCCTGAGCTGTGTGTTAGTAGTTTAAACAGACCTCTGGTGGCATGTCTTGTGGGGAATGAATGGGTGTCTGAGCTGTGTGCCAGTAGTTTAAACAGACAGCTTGGTACCTTCAGCTTGCCAGCACTTATTACAAAAACAAGTCAATCTCTCCTCCACTTTTCACACATTACATGTTCCTCAGTACACAAACAAACACAAAACAATATAACAAGTCATACTGTGGGGTGTTGGACCCAGTCAGGTCTGTATATAACAAGTCACACTGTGGGGTGTTGAACCCAGTCAGGTCTTTATATAACAAGTCATACTGTGGGGTGTTGGACCCAGTCAGGTCTTTATATAACAAGTCATACTGTGGGGTGTTGGACCCAGTCAGGTCTTTATATAACAAGTCATACTGTGGGGTGTTGGACCCAGTCAGGTCTTTATATAACAAGTCATACTGTGGGGTGTTGGACCCAGTCAGGTCTTTATATAACAATATAACAAGTCATACTGTGGGGTGTTGGACCCAGTCAGGTCTTTATATAACAAGTCATACTGTGGGGTGTTGGATCCAGTCTTTATATAACAAGTCATACTGTGGGGTGTTGGACCTAGTCAGGTCTTTATATAACAAGTCATACTGTGGGGTGTAGGACCCAGTCAGGTCTTTATATAACAATATAACAAGTCATACTGTGGGGTGTTGGACCCAGTCAGGTCTTTATATAACAAGTCATACTGTGGGGTGTTGGACCCAGTCAGGTCTTTATATAACAATATAACAAGTCACACTGTGGGGTGTTGGACCCAGTCAGGTCTTTATATAACAATATAACAAGTCATACTGTGGGGTGTTGGACCCAGTCAGGTCTTTATATAACAAGTCATACTGTGGGGTGTTGGACCCAGTCAGGTCTTTATATAACAAGTCATACTGTAGGGTGTTGGACCCAGTCATGTCTTTATATAACAAGTCATACTGTGGGGTGTAGGACCCAGTCAGGTCTTTATATAACAAGTCATACTGTGGGGTGTTGGACCCAGTCAGGTCTTTATATAACAATATAACAAGTCATACTGTGGGGTGTTGGACCCAGTCAGGTCTTTATATAACAAGTCATACTGTGGGGTGTTGGACCCAGTCAGGTCTTTATATAACAAGTCATACTGTGGGGTGTTGGACCCAGTCAGGTCTTTATATAACAAGTCATACTGTGGGGTGTAGGACCCAGTCAGGTCTTTATATAACAATATGATTGTAACAGGTAGTAATCAAGCCCTAGTCTCCATGGGAACAGAGGAGGTGGTCTCAGGTTGGACTACTCCAGATCATCTTGGTTCTGACACACACACACACACACACACACACACACACACACACACACACACACAGGAAGACACACACACAAACTCAACTCAACCCTTATGAATACCTCTCACACCCTACAGTAACCTTACATGAGAACCTTCATAAATCAGCAGAACTGTAGTGTCCTGTAAATACATTGTTTGAGGTCGGACACCATTAGACACATTTAAACCATATATTTAAACCACACATATATTTCATTTGATTTTTTTACCCTTTTAAAGCAATACAAATACATGAAGTTTCAAGAAGTCCAGCAATGTAATTACATTGACCATTACACAGGACTGTGAATAGTGTAGCTGGTCCCTGAGCTGGTGGACGAATGCTTCTTCCCTGTCTGCCTGCTGAACGTGCATGTTGGTTCCAGCCTTAAAAGTAACATCAAAGAAAGTTTTCAGGTCTGTTGGGAAATGCCTTGGTCACACCATCTGGATAAGGACATGTCTGTTGCACCAGAACCTCTAAATGGGGAGATGGGAAACTTTGTCAAACACTGAAGTACCCTTTCCAACGGCAGGTCAGTTATTCCTCATTTCCCCAGGATTAACAATTCAACTCACCCGTCAGTTATTCCTCATTTCCCCAGGATTAACAATTCAACTCACCCGTCAGTTATTCCTCATTTTTAACCTGATAGATGCTGATCTCGTTTAGAGCCAGAGGCTGTTCCTCAAAGCTCAACAGGGTCTTACAGTGAGTTGGATCGAGTGCCTAAGCTCCCTCATCCTGAACCTTATAAACCCGGCGCCTTCTCAGGATTGTCCGGGACAGAGTTTCAACCTTGGCACACCATGAGCGTGTCGCCCTCCTCTGGGTTGGCTTTAGCCCAGAGACACCCCTCCCTAAGACTCCTACCAATGCACTCAGTTACTATGGTCTCTGGTTAGGTTCCTTTATACCAGCAACTCGTGTCCCCGATAGACTAACTAACCAGATGCTAAAAATCCTCAATTAATCCTGTTTCAGAAACCCAGAGTAAAACTACATGCACTTGTATGACTCTTTGATGACACAGGGGTTTCAGAACAATAGCGCAAGTTATTAAAAAAAACTAAATCAAGCAATCAGAAATTAATATCACAAATCAATGATGAGTAAAAATTGACAGTAAATTAAATTGACAGACTACCTTCAGCATCCTTAACTAAAACCCTGTTACGGTGTGCCAATAAAATGTTTTTTTTTTGTCTATTACAATTGTATAAAAAGCACAATATTAAATAACAAGATAAACGGGTTGTTACCTTCTATAAACAGTTTTTGGCTCCGCCCTCAGGATGATCAGTCTCTCAGATGGCGTCAAAAACTCTAACAACTGGTGGGTCCCCTGCGGGACGGTTGAGCTAACGTAGGCTAATGTGATTAGCATGAGGTTGTAAGTAACAAGAACATTTCCCAGAACATAGACATATCTGATATGGGCAGAAAGCTTAAATTCTTGTTAATCTAACTGCATTGTCCAATTTACAGTAGCTATTACAGTTTTTTTGGATTGCTTACACACTAAAATTAAAAGTAGTACACTATTAGCAAAACCTTACACTCAAGAAGCAAAACATCAGCCCATATTTGCACAACTATAAGCACATTGTCAACCTCACACTTGTTGCAAAACTCTACACACAGTGATTTGCAAAACACTAAACACACTTAACATACATTACACACACAAATCTATCATGAAGTCACATCCTTGCAATACCAAAGCACTGACTGTCAGATTACCACACCCTCCAACCTATTGGTTCAACACAGTCATCAGGTGTGCAAACACTCGTTTGCTTAATTGTAGACACACCAATCAGGTGTATTAGCACTATAAAAAGCAGCAGGTGAGTTCATCGGCCTTCAAGCACAATGGAAAGAGTCAGAGAAAGAGGAGGAGGAGGAGGAGGAGGAGAACGAGGAGGACGAGGAGGACGAGGAGGACGAGGAAGAGGAAGACAAGAAGGTGCTCAAAGAGGACCGAATCTGACAAATGAGATCCACGCAACACTGGTTGACCACGTTGTCAACCACGGCCTGACGCTGAGGGAGGCTGGACTGCGAGTACAGCCAAATCTAAGCCGATATACAGTGGCAAGTGTGATGAGAACATTTAGACTGGAAAATAGGTATTGTAAAAATATCATCATATCAAAAACATCTGCACGGTTTCAGTAACTGCTTACAGTACTGTATTCTATGCACTATCAGCACTTCTGTTACCTTTTCCTGTGAAATTACTGTACTATTGTATACAGTTTTTTTTTCTACATAGGATTGAGGGTCAGGGACGACAAGGGGGAAGGCCTCCTATGTTCACAGAACAGCAAGAGAGGGAGATAGTAAACATGGTTTTGGCCAACAATGCTGTAACACTGAAGCAGCTCCAAGCTAACATGGTCAGTAACCACGCCCTTTTCAACGACATCCATCAGGTCTCAACATCAACACTGGAACGCATCCTAAAGAAAACAACATATTCAAATGAAGCAAATTTATCGAGTGCCTTTCGAGCGCAATTCCGAAAGGGTGAAACGACTGCGGCATGATTATGCAGAGGTATGTATTCACTTTAGCAGTGTGATCTTGCATACTGTCTCATAATCTTTTACTGTACTGTAATATGT
Organism: Oncorhynchus tshawytscha; assembly: GCF_018296145.1. NCBI lineage: Eukaryota > Metazoa > Chordata > Actinopteri > Salmoniformes > Salmonidae > Oncorhynchus > Oncorhynchus tshawytscha. The sequence continues at coordinate 44,147,979 of NC_056461.1, forward strand.
ATACTAGATCTACACTGAACTACACAATTTTGCCTGACACTGTTTTTCAGAGAGTTTTACGAATGGATGGAGAGGAGATCCAGCATGAGTTCATTTACGTAGATGAGGCTGGGTTCAACCTGACGAGAACACGAAGGAGGGGAAGAAACATCATTGGCCACAGGGCTATAGTCAATGTCCCAGGGCAACGTGGGGGTAATATAACACTCTGTGCAGCCATTACACAGTATGGGGTCCTCCACCGCCATGCCCATATGGGCCCTTACAACACAGCACTCATACTTATTCTTGGACCAATTGCACAACATAAGAGCAGCAAATCAAATCGATCATATGCAATACATTGTTGTCTGGGACAATGTGTCTTTCCACCGCTCTGGTCTGGTTCAGATCTGGTTTCAGCAACATCTACATTTCACCGTCCTATATCTTCCACCATACTCTCCATTCCTCAACCCTATAGAAGAGTTTCTCGGCATGGCGGTGGAAGGTATATGATCTCCGTCTCCAGGCTGAGGTACCCCTCATCCAAGCCATGGAGGAGGCCTGTGACCAGATGGAGGTAGCAGCAATGCAAGGATGGATTCGTCATTCAAGACGTTTCTTTCCAAGGTGTCTTGCTAATGACAACATTACCTGCGATGTTGATGAAATTCTCTGGCCAGATCCAGCTAGGTGAAGAGACAATGTCTAGTTATTTTTTTATTTTTAAATTTGATCTTACAATACGTAAAGTGACATTTGGTTACAGTATTATGAATCTTCATGTCAACATTTTGGCCGTGTTGAGAAATAAATGAGTTTCTTCAGTCTGCAACATTGGTCTTGTGTAGTGTTTGGTGAATTGACATTATATTTATACTTTGTTGATGGTAGCCTACTCTAATCATAGGGAAGTAGAAGTGCTAAAAGTGTTTTAGGTTTATCACAGCAGAGTGTAACTCGTGAAAACAGAGTATAGTAATGTGAAACGTGTGTTTCATATGGTAACAAAGTGTGGTTTTTAAAAAGAAGTGTACAGTTTTTACAAGAGTGTTTAATTTTGCAAAGGATCTGTAGTGTTTTGCTAATTGGGTGTGTGGTTGTGCTAATTGTGTGTAGTGTTTTGAAAACACGGGCCCTGTTTTGAAAATCGTGCTTAAGCAATCAAAAAAAACTGTAAAGTGAAACAATACCATGCTATTGTTTGAGGAGAGTGAACAGTTATGAACATGAAAAGTTATTAATAAACAAATTAGGCACGTTTGGGCAGTCTTGACACAAAATGAATAGAAATGCAATTGTTCATTGGATCAGTCTAACACTTTGCACATACACTGCTGCCATCTAGTGGCCAAAATCTAAATTGCACCTGGCCTGGAATAATACATTATGGCCTTTCTCTTGCACTTCAAACATGGTACAAAAACTACAAACAAATGATTGTTTTTTTCTTTGTGTTATCTTTTACCAGATCTAATGTGTTATATTCTCCTATATTCCTTTCACATTTTCACAATCTTCAAAGTGTTTCCTTTCAAATGGTATCAATAAAATGCATATCCTTGCTTCAGGGCCTGAGCTACAGGCAGTTAGATTTGGGTATGTCATTTTAGGAGAAAATTGAAAAAAAAAGGGGCCGATCCTTCAGAGGTTTTTAGAAAGTATAACAAAAATATATATATTTTAAGCTGAAAACCTACCGCCAAAATCTTCTTCCAGTAGTCAACAGGTTCTTCTAGCCAGCTCAAAGAGAGTACCACTCTCCCAAAAATCATCACTCAATCTTTTAAACCATTCATGCTTCTTTCTGCTAACTCATCGTGACTAGCACCTGCTCCAATGACGCATTCAGTAGTTAACACCTAATGCGGAGGCAGGATGTTAACCTACACAGGATGCCAGCCTTGGCAGGATGTCCCTTCCTAGCTCTGACCAGGATGTCCCTTCCTGGCTGCTCTGACCAGGATGTCCCCTCCTGACCTCTATGACCAGGATGTCCCCTCCTGACCTCTATGACCAGGATGTCCCCTCTTGGCCTCTATGACCAGGATGTCCCCTCCTGACCTCTATGACCAGGATGTCCCCTCCTGACCTCTCTGACCAGGATGTCCCCTCCTGACCTCTCTGACCAGGATGTCCCCTCCTGGCTGCTCTGACCAGGATGTCCCCTCCTGACCTCTATGACCAGGATATCCCCTCCTGGCCTCTATGACCAGGATGTCCCCTCCTGACCTCTATGACCAGGATGTCCCCTCCTGGCCTCTATGACCAGGATGTCCCCTCCTGGCCTCTATGACCAGGATGTCCCCTCCTGACCTCTATGACCAGGATGTCCCCTCCTGGCCTCTATGACCAGGATGTCCCGTCCTGGCTGCTCTTACCAGGATGTCCCCTCCTGGCCTCTATGACCAGGATGTCCCATCCTGGCCTCTATGACCAGGATGTCCCCTCCTGACCTCTCTGACCAGGATGTCCCCTCCTGGCTGCTCTGACCAGAATGTCCCCTCCTGGCTGCTCTGACCAGGATGTCCCCTCCTGGCTGCTCTGACCAGAATGTCCCCTCCTGGCTGCCCTGACCAGAATGTCCCCTCCTGGCTGCTCTGACCAGGGGATTTCCAAGCTAGCATTCTTCATGTACTTTATTAACCTCAACTTTTAAAACACACATTTTTAAACATTACCGTTCCCCACTTAGCTCCATTACAATCCTACTCTCACCTGATGTTTTATTCACATTATCTCGTATCCATCATTACATTTCATTATTATAACCTTTCATTATCAACCTCCTACAGGCCCTAGGGCCTTGTTCCTATAGGCTCAACAAACCTAGTCTATATGCATCATCCTTTAATGCAAACAACATTATAACGTCCCTTTAACTGCATGACACTAATCCCCTTTAATAAATATCTTCCACTGTACATTTTCCCATTCTTTCAAACTTCAACATTTATTAACACATTTAAATTATTATTTTACTAAATTCCAGCCCCAATTAGTTTCTTTTACTACTTTATCTTTTTTTCTTATTTTTTATTTTAAAACGTGTCTGTAAAATGTCACAGAGCACCTCAACCCACTACTCCTGGCAACTTAATTTGATATCTGTCACGCCCTGACCATTGAGAGCTTTTTATTCTCTATGTTGGTTAGGTCGGGGTGTGACTAGAGGTGTGTCATCTAGGTGATTTATGTTTCTATGTTGGCCAGGTATGGGTCCCAATCAGAGGCAGCTGTTTGTCGTTGTCTCTGATTGGGGATCATATTTAGGCAGCCATTTCCCCTTTGTGCTTGGTGGGATCTGGTCTATGTATAGTTGCCTGTTAGCACTATTGTTAGCGTCACGGTTCGTTTTGAGATTATTGATTTTTTTTGCTGTGAGTTTCACCTAGAAATAAAGAAGATGTGGAACCCAGATCACACTGCACTTTGGTCCACTTATTATGATGATCGAGACAGAAGATCCAACCTACAAAGGACCAAGCAGCATGCCCAGGAGGTAATGGCATCCTGGTCTTTGAAGGAGATTAGGGAGAGAACATTCTGGACTTGGGACGACATAATAGCAGGAGAGAAGAGCCTGCCATGGAAGCAGGCGGAAGCAGCGAAGGAGGGACAGCGATGAAGTCAGAGAGGAAGGGGGGGGCACATGGAGCAGTCGGCGGAGGAGTGAACCAGAGCCAACTCCCCGTACTCACCGTGGGGAGCGTGTGACCGGCACCATGTTTTGCGGTGATACCCACTGTGTCTCCATTCACAGTCCAGTGTGTCCTATGCCAGCTTCTCGCACTTGTCGTGCTGAAGTCGGTATCTGTCCAGAACGTGTTGTGCCGCCTCAGTGATGGCTCTGGCGACATTTCGCAGTCCGGAACCTCTGGCGACGGTCCACAGTCCGGAACCTCCAACGACGGTCCACAGTCCGGAACCTCCGGCGACGGTCCACAGTCCGGAACCTCCGGCGACCGTCCACAGTCCGGAACCTCCGGCGACCGTCCACAGTCCGGAACCTCCAACGACGGTCCACAGTCCGGAACCTCCAACGACGGTCCACAGTCCGGAACCTCCAACGACGGTCCACAGTCCGGAACCTCCAACGACGGTCCACAGTCCGGAACCTCCAACGACGGTCCACAGTCCGGAACCTCCAACGACGGTCCACAGTCCGGAACCTCCAACGACGGTCCACAGTCCGGAACCTCCAACGACGGTCCACAGTCCGGAACCTCCGGCGACGGTCCACAGTCCGGAACGTCCAACGACGGTCCACAGTCCGAAACCTCCTGAAATCCTCCTGATTTCCCCTTTGTGCTTGGTGGGATCTGGTCTATGAATAGTTGCCTGTTAGCACTATTGATAAAGAAGATGTGGAACCCAGATCACGCTGCGCTTTGGTCCACTTATTCTAACGAGAGTGACAGTATCGTATTATTATAATCCTCTCTCATTTACAGATATCATGACTTGACTATGAGACGAGGCTGTATCTAGGTGGGTTTTTATTCAACTGCGTCTGGCTAGTTAGCAAAATGTTAAGTCACCAAAATTATTTTAAAATAATTATTGAGGTAGCTATGTAATCTAACTCGTCACTTATTAACTACTACAAACTAATTAAAATGTTGCAAACTCATCACGTGCCCTATGGAAGCACCGCGAACCAAACAACAGCACTGAATTAAAGGGCAACTACATTTCCCATTTATTTCCCAGAACTGAAAATCATCCCCTGATGCGGTTTAAGGTTGTGAACACAGAATATCTCATTTGGTTGCTTTTCTATTAACAGCCTAAGGTCGATGTGGAAATCAAATTAGCATAATACAAAAATCCCCATGAAAATCTGTCAGTTTAAGCTAGAGAGAGTATCTGTTTGTTTTTTCATTGGATGTGTCTCAATCCACCGCAATCCACCTTCATCGGTGGAGGGTAGAGAGGGAAAAGAGTGGTAGAGAGGAAGAAGGAGAGGGTAGAGGGAAAAGAGTGGTGTAGAGGGGAAAAGTGGTAGAGGGTAGAGGGGAAAAGAGTGGTAGAGAGGAAGAAGGAGAGGGTAGAGGGGAAAAGAGTGGTAGAGAGGAAGAAGGAGAGGGTAGAGAGGGAAAAGAGTGGTAGAGAGAAAGGAGAGGGTAGAGAGGAAGAAGGAGAGGGTAGAGAGGAAGAAGGAGAGACGGAGAAAGAGAGGAGAGATGTCAGAAAGGCAGATTGACATGACGTTGAGTGAAAGGGGGGTGAAGGAAAGAAAAGGAAATTAAACGTCATATTCAGCTTCTCCGTTCCCTCGTTCAAAGCATCTCTCTTCCCCTCTCTACCTCTGTCTCTGTCTCCCTCTCTCTCCCTCTCTCTCTCTCTCTCTCTCTCTCCCTCTCTACCTCTGTCTCTTCCTCCCCCTCCCTCCCTCTCTCTCTTTCTCTGTCTCTGTCTCTCCCCCTCTCTTTCTCTCTCCCCTCCCTCCCCTCCCTCCCTCTCTTTCTCTGTCTCTGTCTCTCTCCCTCTCCCTCCCTCTCTCTCTACCTCTGTCTCTTCCTCCCTCCCCCTCCCTCCCTCTCTCTCTTTCTCTGTCTCTGTCTGTCTCCTCTCTTCCCCTCTCTACCTCTGTCTCTTCTCTCCCTCCCTCCCTCCCTCCCTCTCTCTTTCTCTCTACCTCTGTCTCTTCCTCCCCCCCTCCCTCCCTCTCTCTCTCCCTCTCTACCTCTGTCTCTTCCTCCCCCTCCCTCCCTCTCTCTCTTCTCTCTGTCTCTGTCTCCCTCTCTTCCCCTCTTTACCTCTGTCTCTTCCTCCCCCTCCCTCCCCTCTCTCTCTACCTCTGTCTCTTCCTCCCCCTCCTCTCTCTCTTTCTCTCTACCTCTCTACCTCTGTCTCTTCCTCCCCCTCCCTCCCTCTCTCTCTCTACCTCTCTCTACCTCTGTCTCTTCCTCCCCCCTCCCTCCCTCTCTCTCTCCCTCTCTACCTCTGTCTCTTCCTCCCTCCCCCCCCTCCCTCCTCTCTCTCTCCCTCTCTACCTCTGTCTCTCTCTCCCTCTCCCTCTCTCTCCCTCTCTCTCCCTCTCTACCTCTGTCTCTTCCTCCCCCCCCTCCCTCTCTACCTCTGTCTCTTCCTCCCCCCCCCTCCCTCCCTCTCTGTCTCTTTCTCTGTCTCTGTCTCTGTCTCTGTCTCTCTCTCCCCTCTCTCTCTCCCCTCTCTCACACACTCACACTCACACTCTTTGATGAGTGACGTCAATCATGCCAATCAGAACGTAACGTGACATTTTGTCTCTGATTATATAACGTGTGTGTGTGTGTGTGTGTGTGTGTGTGTGTGTGTGTGTGTGTGTGTGTGTGTGTGTGTGTGTGTGTGTGTGTGTGTCTGTGTGTGTGTGTGTGTGTGTGTGTGTGTGTGTGTGTGTGTGTGTGTGTGTGTACCTCTGTGTGTGTGTGTGTGTGTGTGTGTGTGTGTCTGTGTGTGTGTGTGTGTGTGTGTGTGTGTGTGAACTACACTCTTTGATGAGTGAGGAGATCATGCCAAGGAGATACGGAGGAGTGACATTTTGGTTGAGGAGATACGGAGGAGGAGATACGGAGGAGGAGATACGGAGGAGGAGATACGGAGGAGTGCAGAGTAGATGAAAAAACAAATGTAGAAATTTATATATCAGTTTTCAGAAATGTTGGTAAATTTTCTTTATTTTGTTTAGAGAACTTCTGAAAGTGATTGATTTGTTTGGTTTCAATAACACACATGTATCACTACATGGTTTCATGGCAGAGACACAAACATTTGTCTTGCAAAAATGATATATATTTGCCAGCTCAGAGAAAAAACTAGCACCGCAAGTCAAATATGACAAATAAATACATATTTTATTAAGAACTGTACAAATGATACATTTGTTGACGTAAACATTTTTTTTATAAATATATATACAAAAATGTATCAATACAGTAATATCAGGTCTGGGCCTTTTGGGATGAGACCAAAGTCTAACCAAACACTGTAGCATGAGGAAAAATTTCCAATGTTTTGGTTTTATAAAGAATATCAATAGAATATGTTGCATTACATCTAAAATCTATGAATTAATAATCTGAGATATTTTACACACACATGAAGGTACCCATAAACAATAATTTCTGATTTTTAAAAAAGCACTAGTGTGAAAAATGTGTGGCTATAGCAGAGGAGACCGTTGAGAAAGAATATTGAGAGGAAAAATGCAGTGAAATGGCCATCTGCAGAGAGATGAGTCACCTGTTTGCAATTTTGCGCACACACACACATAATCTAACACACGCGTGCACACACGTACACACTCACACACATAATCTAACACACGCGTGCACACACGTACACACTCACACACATAATCTAACACACACGTGCACACACGTACACACTCACACACATAATCTAACACACACGTACACACACACACACATACACAAATACTAACACACACACAAGCATTCAAAAAAAAGTTTGTGTTTTCAATTCCATCACTTACTGTTCATTATGTCCAACGTAACACCAGTACACAACAGCACAACTATGTTTTGTAAAAAAAAGAAAATATGAAGTTCAAAGGTTTTCAGGTTGACATAGAGGACAAGAAACTGGTCTGGAAACTCATCGCAGGTTTTGAAAATCACTGTTTTTTTTACTTTTAATCCTATCATGTGACATATCATCACCTATCATGTGACATATCATCACCTATCATGTGACATTTCATCACCTATCATGTGACATATCATCACCTATCATGTCACAAAGTCTTTTTTATGACCTTTCATCTCATCTATTTATATATTTATATTTAACAACAGGTCATAGAACAGCGCTTTCACATATAGTATTTAGCCACTGGTATGGTGCCGGGGAATAATGAATATGAGGTTGACACACACAAACATACATACATACATACATACATACATACATACATACATACATACATACATACATACATACATACATAAATACATACTGTACACACGAACAACCATATAGACAGATAGACACAGACAGACACACACTTCCCTGTTTGAAGGAAGACTTTGAACGGCTGTATCAATCATGTGAAGTGAACCAGAAAACATGTATCAGCCAGTCTGCACGTCACAACAGATATACAGAGAAACACTCAGAGAAACACACAACACCAACAGAGAAACACACAGACACACAAGCTATTTGTAAGGAGTCAGAAAACAGAAAAATGCCAGGGAGGGAGAGAGAGATAAAGGGAAACTTCTAACAGGAAAATGAGAGATCTAAGAGAGGAAACAACAGGTCCAAAATGTACTGGTTGATATCAGAACACCTCCTTCTGATTGGGGGAAACAACAGGTCCAAAATGTACTGGTTGATATCAAAACACCTCCTTCTGATTGGGGGAAACAACAGGTCCAAAATGTAATGGTTGATATCAGAACACCTCCTTCTGATTGGGGGAAACATCAGAAACAACAGGTCCAAAATGTACTGGTTGATATCAGAACACCTCCTTCTGATTGGTGTAAACAACAGGTCCAAAATGTACTGGTTGATATCAGAACACCTCCTTCTGATTGGGGGAAACAACAGGTCCAAAATGTAATGGTTGATATCAGAACACCTCCTTCTGATTGGGGGAAACATCAGATCTAAAATATAAAAAGTGCTCAGCGCATGTCGAAACTCTTTCAAGACTGTTGGAAAGCATTCCAGTTGATGCTGGTTGAGAGAATGCCAAGAGTGTGCATATCTGTCATCAGTGTGCAAATCTGTCAAGGCAAAAGGTGGCTACTTTGAAGACTCTGATATATTAAATATATATTGATTTGTTTAACACTTTTTGGTTACTCCATTATCCAACACATGTTATTTCATAGTTTCATAGTCCAAACGTTTGACTGGTACTGTATGTATATATATACACACACTATCGTTCAAAGGTTTGGGGTCACTTAGACATGTCCTTGTTTTTGAAAGAAAAGCTCAGTAAGTCAATTAAAATAACATCAAATTGACCAGAAAAACAGTGGCTGGAAGCTGGAAATGGCAGATTTTTTAAATGAAATATCTACATAGGCGTACAGAGGCCAATTATCAGCAACCATCACTCTTGTGTTCCAATGACACGTTGTGTTAGCTAATCCAAGTTTATCATTTTAAAAGACTAATTGATCATTAGAAAATCATTTTGCAATTATGTTAGCAGAGCTGGAAACTGTTATGATTAAAGAAGCAATAAAACTGGCCTTTAGACTAGTTGAGTATCTGGAGCATCAGCATTTGTGGGTTCGATTACAGGCTCAAAATGTCCAGAAACAAAAAGCTTTCTTCTGAAACTCATTAGTCTATTCTTGTTCTGAGAAATGAAGGCTATTCCATGTGAGAAATTGCCAAGAAACTGAAGATCTCATACAACGCTGTGTACTACTCCCTTCACAGAACAGCGCAAACTGTCTCCAACCAGAATAGAAAGAGGAGTGGGAGGCCCCGGTGCACAACTGAGCAAGAGGACAAGTACATTAGAGTGTCTAGTTTGCAAAACAGATGTCTCACAAGTACTCAACTGGCAGCTTCATTAAATAGTAAGTGCCAAACACCAGTCTCAATGTCAACAGTGTAGAGGTGACTCCGAGATGCTGGCCTTCTAGGCATAGTTACAAAGAAAAAGCCATATCTCAGACTGGCCAATAAAAAGAAAAGATTAAGATGGGCAAAAGAACACAGACACTGGACAGAGGAACTCTGCCTAGAAGGCCAGCATCCCGGAGTCGCCTCTTCACTGTTGACGTTGAGACTGGACAGAGGAACTCTGCCTAGAAGGCCAGCATCCCAGAGTCGCCTCTTCACTGTTGACGTTTTAAGACTGGTGTTTTGCGGATACTATTTAATGAAACTGCCAGGCTGAGCTGTAGTCTTTGAACAGGAGTCTTGCGTAGTGTCTTCCCGACAGTTCCCACCTTTTGGGATCCCCCTTCACGGTGTGGATTAGCCCTTCTACGTACCTCTTTACACGGCTGGGTTCCCGGGCTTGGGAACCTGAGCTGCTACAGGACCATCCTTCTATGCCTCTGGATCATGCACCCCTCCTTAACCCCCGGGGTATATCCAGATAGTTGTCCAGATACATTTTATCCCTTTTGGCTTCATACCCCGTCTGTCTCGGGGTTGCCCTCACACCGTCCTTGGTGAGCATCAACAGAACCTCTGGGGTATCCTTTCCCACCGCCTTGAGGTTCTTATCCGATAACTCGTTAGGACTTATCTAACGCTCCCCTTCTTAGGGACCTGTTTCCCTCAGGAACCCGAGCTAGGAGAATGGGCTTCTCCTCCCATTGCTGATCTAGCTCAGCTAATTGACCTGGTCGTATTGATAACCTCTACAGGATCGGTGTCCCCAAGGGGAAGTAACACAATGTTGTTGGAGAGAGCTTCATTCACCGTTGACCATTTTTCCTGGAAGGGAAGTAATACAGAGCTTCGGCCATGATTCGCTTCCTGCTATATTCTCTTACTTGATGGGCCTATCGAATTTATACCTCCTTGAATTTGGGTGGGTTTTCCTACACATCCTATGGTTTATTTTTGTTACTTAATTGTGGACTTTTTCAAGACTAACCCTTTAGTCCAAGGCTCTTTTTACCAAGCCCACCTAGGGATGCCAAATATGTCTTGGCTGCCTCTCCCCTGAGATTAATGAGCTAGCCTAGGTTACCCCTGCTTCTCTACTGGCGTTGCCCTTCCAACCCAGTCCTGATCTGGCAACCCGCTGATACCAGCCGCAGATTGAGTAGGAGAAACCTTTTTACTAAAAACCACTCAGCGGGGCATCCAGCTCAGGGGTAGGGTGACCCGTAGTTCATCAGGCTCTCCTAGGGCTATGCTACCAGGGGGAACTTGAGTTCTGAGTATACTTTCCCTGCTCGGCAACTGTTATTGTTTAATAAATACCCACGGGAGCGCGTCACAAACCCTTCACCTGCAGACCTGGAGTTACTCACGGTAATGGGACCTAGTGTCCCACGAGACCAAAGAAGTATAATCACTGTGTCATGCCTCAGCCTAACATCCTGAGACATTTTTCTTACACACACCAAGACAGTAACAAAAAGAGGAACCCCTATTTCGGTCGGTGGTTTTCCTCTAGAGGAAATACAACGCCTGTATTTATTCAAGCATAGCCTGCTAACCTTGAGGAAACGCAATCCTGTTCCTCCTAAAGAAAAATACTAATTATATGACCCTGCGAAGGTTTACCTCTATCTGATGTCTTAGACAAATTCAGGAAAAGTTAAACAGGTTCCTATCCCAAAAGATAAAAACAGCTGTCACGACTTCCGCCGAAGTTGGTCCCTCTCCTTGTTCGGGCGGCGTTCGGCGGTCGACGTCACCGGTTCTCTAGCCGCCACCGATCCACTTTTCATTTTCCATTTGTTTTGTCTTCATTGTACATACCTGGTTTCCATTCCCATAATTATATGTTCCTTATTTAACCCTCTGGTTCCCCCGTGGTTTTGTGCGTGTTTGTTCGTTGTAAGTTGGTCTATTTGTGAACTTGATTATTTTCCTTCTTGGAATATTTGTTGTTTTGAGTAAAGTTACGTGAATTAATCATCTCTGTGTCCTGCGCCTGACTCCGCCTTACCTACTAAACCTAGACGCCTTACAACAGCAGTCGAAGCTATAGCATAAATGCCCCATAAGGGGAGGTCTACAGAAAAAACTAAAGAGATTTGAACAAACCAACCAAACAATGACTTACTGTATATCATTGTCAATACTTCCTTATGCGCTCCTCCCCACAACTGAGTCACATCAGATTCATATAATACTGGAATTTCCCCTTATACAATCATTACTCCCCTGGGTATGTAATGCTCACATTGTACAAAACATCCCCCTTACACAATCATTACCTTGAGACCAGTTACATCTGGTCCATGTTGGAGTCAACCTCCCCCCACATCCCATTCTTCGTTGCACTTATCGACCTCCAGCAAGAAGTCAAAGGAAGAGGTGGGAGGAGAGGTGAAGGCAGAGAAGGTGAAAGGATAGAAGGAGGGAAGGTAAATGGAGGTAAGGAGGGAGGGAGGTGAAGAGGGAAGAAGGGAAGGAGAAGGTGAAGGGAGGGAAGGAGGGAGGTGAAGGGAGAGCAAGAAGGAGGGAGGAAGGTGAAGGTAGGGAAGAACAGAGGTGAATGGAGGGGAGGGAGGGAAAGAGGGAGGTAAATGGGGGAAAGGAGGGAGGTGAAGGGAGGGCGGAAGGGAAGGTGAAGGGAGGGCAGGAAGGGAGGTGAAGGGAGGTAAGGAGGGAATGAGGGGAAGTGGATGGAGGGAGGGAAGGAAGGAGGGAAGGGGGAGGTGAAGGGAGGGAAGGAGGGAAGGAGAAGGGAGGAAAGGAGGGAGGGAAGGGAGGGAGGTGGAGGGAAGGGAGGAGGTGGAGGGAGGAGGGAAGAGGAGGAAGGAGGGAGGAAGGGGGAAAGAGGGAGTAGGGAAGATGATGGAAGGGAAGGAGGGGAGGTGGATGGAGGGAAGGAGGGGAGGTGGATGGAGGAAGGAGGGGAGGTGGATGGAGGGAAGGAGAGGAGGTGGATGGAGGGAGGGAAAGGAGGAAAGGAGGGAGGGAAGGGAGGGAAAGAGGGAGTAGGGAAGATGATGGAAGGGAAGGAGGGGAGGGAGAGGGAGGAAAGGAGGGGAGGTGGATGGAGGGAAGGAGGGGAGGTGGATGGAGGAAAGGAGGGAGGTGGATGGAGGGAAGGAGAGGAGGTGGATGGAGGGAAGGAGAGGAGGTGGATGGAGGGAGGGAAGGAGGGAGGGAAGGATGGATGGAGGGAAGGAGGGAAGGAGGGAAGGAGGGAAGGTGGATGGAGGGAAGGAGGGAAGGTGAAGGGAGGAAAGGAGGGGAGGTGGATGGAGGGAAGGAGAGGAGGTGGATGGAGGGAAGGAGAGGAGGTGGATGGAGGGAGGGAAGGAGGGGAGGTGGATGGAGGGAAGGAGGGAAGGAGGGAAGGTGGATGGAGGGAATGAGGGGAGGTGGATGGAGGAAGGGAAGGAGGGAAGGGGGGAGGTGAAGGGAGGAAAGGAGGAAGGGAAGGGAGGGAAGGAGGGAGTAGGGGAGATGATGGAAGGGAAGGAAGGGAGGAAAGGAGGGAAGGAAGGAGGGGAGGTGAAATGAAGTGAAGGGCGATAGAGGGGAGCTGGACTGTATATTAATTTATTTTCTCTTTGTGTTTGACTCATACTCTCTTTTTCTGCTCTGGACACACTCATCATGAAGGGACTAAAACCAGAAGAACACACACACACACACACACACACACACACACACACACACACACACACACACACACACACACACACACACACACACACACACACAGCTTGGGTGTGTAGTGGAGTGTGTGAAAGTAGATAGTGATGGTGGTCTGAGTGGCTAGCCAGCAGACTATTACTGTTATCATCAACCCTGCACACACACGCACACACACACACACACATGCCAAACCTTCTCTGCGTCAGAACCCTCGGCAACACCCCGCTACCCGCAACGCATCATCAACACAAAGGAGGACAAAAACGGGTTGAATCATCCTCTCACTCTTTCAATTACCTGCCCCCACCATCCCCTCATCCTCCCATCCTCTCATCATTATATCATCTCATACTCCCATACTCCCATCCTCCCATCCCACCCTCCCATCCTCCCATCCCATCCCATCCTCCCATCCCATCCCCCATCCCCCCATCCCATCCTCCCATCCTCCCCCTCCCATCCTCCCATCCCATCCTCCCATCCCCCATCCCATCCTCCCATCCCCCATCCCATCCTCCCATCCCCCCCTCCCATCCCCCCATCCCCATCCCATCCTCCCATCCCCCATCCCATCCCATCCTCCCATCCCCCCATCCTCCCATCCTCCCATCCCATCCTCCCATCCTCCCATCCATCCTCCCATCCCATCCTCCCATCCTCCCATCCCATCCTCCCATCCTCCCATCCTCCCATCCCATCCTCCCATCCCATCCTCCCATCCCCCTCCCATCCCATCCTCCCATCTCCCCCCTCCCATCCTCCCATCCTCCCATCCCCCCCCATCCCATCCTCCCATCCCCCATCCCATCCTCCCATCCTCCCATCCCCCATCCCATCCTCCCATCCCCCATCCCATCCTCCCATCCCATCCTCCCATCCCCCATCCCATCCCCCCATCCCATCCTCCCATCCCCCATCCCATCCTCCCATCCTCCCATCCCATCCTCCCATCCCATCCTCCCATCCCATCCTCCCATCCCCCATCCCATTCTCCCATCCTCCCATCCTCCCATCCCCCATCCCATCCTCCCATCCCCCATCCCATCCTCCCATCCCCCTCCCATCCTCCCATCCCCCATCCCATCCTCCCATCCCCCATCCCATCCTCCCATCCTCCCATCCCATCCTCCCACCCCCCATCCCATCCTCCCATCCCATCCCACCCATCCCATCCCATCCACCCATCCCATCCTCCCATCCCATCCTCCCATCCCATCCTCTCATCCTCCCATACTCTCATCATCCAATCCTCCCATCTTCCTATCCTCTCATCCTCTTATCATCCTTTCCTGCCATCCTCTCATCCTCCTATCCTCTGCCTGCCCTCCCCTTACATCCCTTCATCTCATCCCCCTTTTCTCTCTCCCTCCATCATCCTGAAGGAGAGGTCAGTGCAGGCGCATCAAAGCTGGGACCGAGAGACTGAAAAAAAGCTTCTATCTCAAGGCCATCAGACTGTTAAATAGCCATTACTAGCCTGGCCTCCGCCCAGTACCCTGCCCTGAACTTAGTCACTGTCACTAGCCGGCTACCACCCAGTTACTCTACTCTGCACCTTAGAGACTGCTGCCCTATGTAGATAGACATGGAACACTGGTCCCTTTAATCATGGAACACTGGTCACTTTAATAACGGAATACTGGTCACTTTAATAATGGAACACTGGTCCCTTTAATAATGGAACACTGGTCCCTTTAATCATGGAACACTGGTTCCTTTAATAATGGAACAATGGTCCCTTTAATGATGGAACACTGGTCACTTTAATAACGGAATACTGTTCCCTTTAATAATGGAACACTGGTCCCTATAATAATGGAGCACTGGTCCCTTTAATCATGGAACACTGGTCCCTTTAATAATGGAACACTGGTCCCTTTAATCATGGAACACTGGTCCCTTTAATAATGGAACACTGGTCCCTTTAATAATGGAACAATGGTCCCTTTAATGATGGAACACTGGTCCCTTTAATGATGGAACACTGGTCCCTTTAATCATGGAACACTGGTCCCTTTAATCATGGAACACTGGTCCCTTTAATCATGGAACACTGGTCCCTTTAATCATGGAACACTGGTCCCTTTAATCATGGAACACTGGTCCCTTTAATCATGGAACACTGGTCCCTTTAATCATGGAACACTGGTCCCTTTAATCATGGAACACTGGTCCCTTCAATCATGGAACACTGGTCCCTTCAATCATGGAACAATGGTCCCTTTAATGATGGAACACTGGTCCCTTTAATAATGTTAACATACTGTTTTACCTACCTAATTTAACTACCTCATATACCTTACATGTATACTGTATGTATACTGTATTGTAGTCAAGTCCATCCTATTGCTGTACATATACTATTCTATCCATGTATTCTTCATGGAAGAATGAGACTCGAAATTGAGCTCAGGTGCATCCTGTTTCCATTGATCATCCTTGAGATATTTCTACAACTTGATTGGAGTCCACCTGTAGTAAATTCAATTGATTGGACATGATTTGGAAGGTCCACAGTTGACAGTGCATGTCAGAGTAAAAACCAAACTATGAGGTCGAGGAAATTGTCTGTAGAGCGCTGAGACATGATTGTGTCGAGGCACAGATCTGGGGAAGTGTACCAAAACATTTCTGCAGCTTTGAAGGTCCCCAAGAACACAGTGGTCTCCATCATTCTTAAATGGAAGAAGTTTGGAACCACCAAGACTCTTCCTAGAGCTGGCGGCCCGACCAAACTGAGCAATCGGAGGAGAAGGGCCTTGGTCAGGAAGGTGACCAAGAACCCGATGGTCACTTTGACAGAGCTCCAGAGTTCCTCTGTGGAGATGGGAGAACCTTCCAGAAGGACAAACATCTCTGCAGCACTTTACCAATCAGGCCATTATGGTAGAGACGGAAACCACTCCTCAGTAAAAGGCACATTACAGCCACCTTGGAGTTTTTTAAAATATTTTTTTATTTTTTATTTCACCTTCATTTAATCAATTGAGATCAAGTTCTCATTTACAACTGCGACCTGGCCAAGGTAAAGCAAAGCAGTGCGACAAAAACAACAACACAGAGTTACACATAAACAAACGTACAGTCAATAACACAAAAGTAATTAAAAATATAAAAATCTATGTACAGTGTGCAAATGTACAAGAGTAGGGAGGTAGGCAATAAATAGGCCCTAGAGGCGAAAATAATTACAATTTAGCAGTAATACTGGAGTGATAAATGTGCAGATGATGATGTGCAAAGTAGAGATACTGGGGTGCAAAATAGCAAGAGGGTAAGTAATAATATGGGGATGAGGTAGTCGGCTGAGCTATTTACAGACTGGCTGTGTACAGGTACAGTGATCGTTAAGCTGCTCTGACAGCTGATGCTTAAAGGAGATATAAGACTCCAGCTTCAGAGATTTTTGCAATTCGTTCCAGTCATTGGCAGCAGAGAACTGGAAGGAAAGGCGGATAAAGGAAGTGTTGGCTTTGGGGATGACCAGTGAGATATACCTGCTGGAGCGAGTGCTACGGGTGGGTGTTGCTATGGTGACCAGTGAGCTGAGATAAGGCGGGGCTTTACCTATCAGAGACTTGTAGATGACCTGAAGCCAGTGGGTTTGGCGACGACTGTGTAGCGAGGGCCAGCCAACAAGAGCGTACAGGTCGCAGTGCCAGTGTGTTTAGCGACGAATCTGGAGAAAGTGGTGGGTAGTATATGGGGCTTTGGTGACGAAACAGATGGCACTGTGATAGACTGCATCCAATTTGTTGAGTAGAGTGTTGGGGGTTATTTTGTAAATGACATCGCACGAAGTCGAGGATCGGTAGGATGGTCAGTTTTACAAGGGTATGTTTGGAGGCATGACTGAAGGATGCTTTGTTGCGAAATAGGAAGCCAATTCTAGATTTAACTTTGGATTGGAGATACTTAATGTGAGTCTGGAAGGAGAGTTTACAGTCTAACCAGGCACCTAGGTATTTGTAGTTGTCCACATATTCTAAGTCAGAACCGTCCAGAGTAGTGATGCTAGTCGGGCGGGAGGGTGCGGGCAGCAATCGGTTGAAGAGCATGAGTTTTACTAGCAGTTGGAGGCCACGGAAGGAGTGTTGTATGGCATTGAAGCTCGTCTGGAGGTTTGTTAACACAGTGTCCAAAGAAGGGCCAGATGTATACAGAAAGATGTCGTCTGCGTAGAGGTGGATCAGAGAATCACCAGCAGCAAGAGCGACATCATTGATATATATATATAGAGAAAACAGTCAGCCCGAGAATTGAACCCTGTGGCAACCCATAGAGACTGCCAGAGGTCCGGACAACAGGCCCTCCAATTTGACACACTGAATTCTATCTGAAAAGTAGTTGGTGAACCAGGCGAGGCAGTCATTTGAGAAGCCAAGGCTATTGAGTCTGCCGATAAGAATGTGGTGATTGACAGAGTCGAAAGCCTTGGCCAGGTCGATGAAGACAGCTGCACAGTACTGTCTTTTATCAATGGCGGTTATATCATTTAGGACCTTGAGCGTGGCTGAGGAGCACACATGACCAGCTCGGAAACCAGAATGCACAGTGGAGAAGGTATGGTGGCATTCGAAATGGTCAGTGATCTGTTTATTAACCTGGTTTTCGAAGATTTTAGAAAGACAGGGCAGGATGGATATAGGTCTATAACAGTTTGGGTCTAGAGTGTCTCTCCCTTTGAAGAGGGGGATGACCGCGGCAGCTTCCATACATTGGAATCTCAGATGAAAGAGAGGTTGAATAGGCTAGTAATAGGGGTTGCAAGTTTGAAGGATCATTTTTAGAAACAGAGGGTCCAGATTTTAAAGCAAATAAAATAAAATCAAATGTATTTATATAGCCCTTCGTACATCAGCTGATATCTCAAAGTGCTGTACAGAAACCCAGCCTAAAACCCCAAACAGCATGCAATGCAGGTGTAGAAGCACGGTGGCTAGGAAAAACTCCCTAGAAAGGCCAAAACCTAGGAAGAAACCTAGAGAGGAACCAGGCGGGGTGGCCAGTCCTCTTCTGGCTGTGCCGGGTGGAGATTATAACAGAACATGGCCAAGATGTTCAAATGTTCATAAATGACCAGCATGGTCCAATAATAATAAGGCAGAACAGTTGAAACTGGAGCAGCAGCACGGCCAGGTGGACTGGGGACAGCAAGGAGTCATCATGTCAGGTAGTCCTGAGGCATGGTCCTAGGGCTCAGGTCCTCCGAGAGAGAGAAAGAGAGAATTAGAGAGAGCATGCTTAAATTCACACAGGACACCGGATAGGACAGGAGAAGTACTCCAGACTGACTGACGACACATAAACTACTGCAGCATAAATACTGGAGGCTGAGACAGGAGGGGTCAGGAGACACTGTGGCCCCATCCGATGACACCCCCGGACAGGGCCAAACAGGAAGGATATAACCCCACCCACTTTGCCAAAGCACAGCCCCCACACCACTAGAGGGATATCTTCAACAACCAACTTACCATCCTGAGACAAGGCTGAGTATAGCCCACAAAGATCTCTGCCACGGCACAACCCAAAGGGGGGTGCCAACCCAGACAGGAAGATCACATCAGTGACTCAACCCACTCAAGTGACGCACCCCTCCTAGGGACGGTATGAAAGAGCCCTAGTAAGCCAGTGACTCAGCCCCTGTAATAGGGTTACAGGCAGAGAATCCCAGTGGAAAGAGGGGAACCGGCCAGGCAGAGACAGCAAGGGCGGTTCGTTGCTCCAGAGCCTTTCCGTTCACCTTCACACTCCTGGGCCAGACTACACTCAATCATATGACCCACTGAAGAGATGAGTCTTCAGTAAAGACTTAAAGGTTGAGACCGAGTTTGCGTCTCTCACATGGGTAGGCATGGGTAGG
This sequence comes from Oncorhynchus tshawytscha, assembly GCF_018296145.1. Lineage (NCBI taxonomy): Eukaryota > Metazoa > Chordata > Actinopteri > Salmoniformes > Salmonidae > Oncorhynchus > Oncorhynchus tshawytscha. Next base: position 44,167,108 of record NC_056461.1, read on the forward strand.
CAGACCATTCCATAAAAATTGAGCTCTATAGGAGAAAGCCCTGCCTCCAGCTGTTTGCTTAGAAATTCTAGGGACAATTAGGAGGCCTGCGTCTTGTGACCGTAGCGTACGTGTAGGTATGTACGGCAGTACCAAATCGGAGAGATAGGTAGGAGCAAGCACATGTAATGCTTTGTAGGTTGGCAATAAAACCTTGAAATCAGCCATTGCCTTGACAGGAAGCCAGTGTAGGGAGGCTAGCACGGGAGTAATATGATCACATTTTTTGGTTCTAGTCAGGATTCTAGCAGCCGTATTTAGCACTAACTGAAGTTTATTTAGTGCTTTATCCGGGTAGCCGGAAAGTAGAGCATGGCAGTAGTCTAACCTAGAAGTGACAAAAGCATGGATTAATTTTTCTGCATCATTTTTGGACAGAAAGTTTCAAATTTTTGCAATGTTACGTAGATGGAAAAAAGCTGTCCTTGAAACAGTCTTGATATGTTCTTCAAAAGAGAGATCAGGGTCCAGAGTAACGCCGAGGTCCTTCACAGTTTTATTTGAGACGACTGTACAACCATTAAGATTGATTGTCAGATTCAACAGAAGATATCTTTGTTTCTTGGGACCTAGAAGAAGCATCTCTGTTTTGTCCGAGTTTAAAAGTAGAAAGTTTGCAGCCATCCACTTCCTTATGTCTGACACACATGCTTCTAGTGAGGGCAATTTTGGGGCTTCACCATGTTTCATTGAAATGTACAGCTGTGTGTCATCCGCATAGCAGTGAAAGTTAACATTATGTTTTCGAATGACATCTCCAAGAGGTAAAATATATAGTGAAAACAATAGTGGTCCTAAAACGGAACCTTGAGGAACACCGAAATTTACAGTTGATCTGTCAGAGGACAAACCATTCACAGAGACAAACTGATATCTTTCCGACAGATAAGATCTAAACCAGGCCAGAACTTGTCTGTGTAGACCAATTTGGGTTTCCAATCTCTCCAAAAGAATGTGGTGATCGATGGTATCAAAAGCAGCACAAAGGTCTAGGAGCACGAGGACAGATGCAGAACCTCGGTCTGATGCCATTAAAAAGTCATTTACCACCTTCACAAGTGCAGTCTCAGTGCTATGATGGGGTCTAAAACCAGACTGAAGCATTTCGTATACATTGTTTGTCTTCAGGAAGGCAGTGAGTTGTAGCGCAACAGCCTTTTCTATTTATTTTTTATTTTTGAGAAAAATGGAAGATTCCATATGGGCCGATAGTTTTTTATATTTTCTGGGTCAAGATTTAACTTTTTCAAGAGAGGCTTTATTACTGCCACTTTTAGTGAGTTTGGTACACATCCGGTGGATAGAGAGCCGTTTATTATGTTCAACATAGGAGGGCCAAGCACAGGAAGCAGCTCTTTCAGTAGTTTAGTTGGAATAGGGTCCAGCCAGTATGCAGCTTGAAGGTTTAGAGGCCATGATTATTTTCCTCATTGTGTCAAGAAATATATAGTACTAAAACACTTGAGTGTCTCCCTTGATCCTAGGTCCTGGCAGAGTTGTGCAGACTCAGGACAACTGAGCTTTGAAGGAATACGCAGATTTAAAGAGGAGTCCGTAATTTGCTTTCTAATGATCATGATCTTTTCCTCAAAGAAGTTCATGAATTTATTACTGCTGAAGTGAAAGCCCTCCTCTCTTGGGGAATGCTGCTTTTTAGTTAGCTTTGCGACAGTATCAAAAAGGAATTTCGGATTTTGCTTATTTTCCTCAATTAAGTTAGAAAAATAGGATGATCGAGCAGCAGTAAGGGCTCTTTGATACAGCACGGTACTGTCTTTCCAAGCTCGTCGGAAGACTTCCAGTTTGGGGTGGCGCCATTTCCGTTCCAATTTTCTGGAAGCTTGCTTGTTATTTTCTGTATACCAGGGAGTTAGTTTCTTGTGAGAAATGTTTTTAGTTTTTAGGGGTGCAACTGCATCTAGGGTATTAAGCAAGGTTAATTTGAGTTCCTCAGTTAGGTGGTTAACTGATTTTTGTCCTCTGGCATCCTTGGGTAGACAGAGGGAGTCTGGAAGGACATCAAGGAATCTTTGTGTTGTCTGTGAATTTATAGCACGACTTTTGATGTTCCTTGGTTGGGGTCTGAGCAGATTATTTGTTGCAATTGCAAACGTAATAAAATAGTGGTCCGATAGTCCAGGATTATGAGGAAAAACATTAAGATCCACAACATTTATTCCATGGGACAAAACTAGGTCCAGAGTATGACTGTGGCAGTGAGTAGGTCCAGAGACATGTTGGACAAAACCCACTGAGTCGATGATGGCTCCGAAAGCCTTTTGGAGTGGGTCTGTGGACTTTTCCATGTGAATATTAAAGTCAACAAAGATTACAATATTATCTGCTATGACTACAAGGTCTGATAGAAATTCAGGGAACTCAATGAGGAACGCTGTATATGGCCCAGGAGGCCTGTAAACAGTAGCTATAAAAAGTGATTGAGTAGGCTGCATAGATCTCATGACTAGAAGCTCAAAAGACGAACACGTCAAATTTGTTTTGTAAATTGAAATTTGCAATCGTAAATGTTAGAAACACCTCCTCCTTTGCTGGATGCACGGGGGATATGGTCACTAGTGTAGCCAGGAGGTGAGGCCTCATTTAACACAGTAAATTCATCAGGCTTAAGCCATGTTTCAGTCAGGCCAATCACATCAAGATTATGATCAGTGATTAGTTCATTGACTACAATTGCCTTTGAAGTAAGGGATCTAACATTAAGTAGCCCAATTTTTTTATCCATAATGACTGGAATGGAGGAGGTCTTTATCCTAGTGAGATTGCTAAGGCAAACACCGCCATGTTTAGTTTTGCCCAACCTAGGTCGAGGCACAGACATGGTCTCAATGGGGATAGCTGAGCTGACTACACTGACTGTGCTAGTGGCAGACTCCACTATGCTGGCAGGCTGGCTAACAGCCTGCTGCCTGGCCTGCACCCTATTTCATTGTGGAGCTAGAGGAGTTAGAGCCCTGTCTATGTTGGTAGATAAGATCAGAGCACCCCTCCAGCTAGGATGGAGTCTGTCACTCCTCAGCAGGTCAGGCTTGGTCCTGTTTGTGGGTGAGTCCCAGAAAGAGAGCCAATTATCTACAAATTATATCTTTTGGGAGGGGCAGAAAACAGTTTTCAACCAGCGATTGAGTTGTGAGACTCTGCTGTAGAGGTCATCACTCCCCCAAACTGGGAGGGGGCCAGAGACAATTACTCAATGCCGACACATCTTTCTAGCTGATTTACACGCTGAAGCTATGTTGCGCTTGGTAATCTCTGACTGTTTCATCCTATCATCGTTGGTGCCGACGTGGATAACAATATCTCTATACTCTCTACACTTGCCAGTTTTAGTTTTAGCCAGCACCATCTTCAGATTAGCCTTAACGTCAGTAGACCTGCCCCCTGGTAAACAGTGTATGATCGCTGGATGATTCGTTTTAAGTCTAATACTGCGGGTAATGGAGTCAACAATGACTAGAGTTTTCAATTTGTCAGAGCTAATGGTGGGAAGCTTCGGCGTCTCAGACCCCGTAATGGGAGTAGTAGAGACCAGAGAAGGCTCGGCATCTGGCTCCGACTCGTTGCTTAATGGAGAAAACCGGTTGAAAGTTTCTGTCTGCTGAATGAGCGACACCACCGTGAGACAGTTGTCCGACTGCTGGGACCTTGCGAGGGGATTTATACTAACGTTACTATCTGTACTTACTGGTGGCACAGACGCTGTTTCATCCTTTCCTACACTGAAATTACCCTTGCCTAACGATTGCGTCTGAAGCTGGGCTTGTAGCACAGCTATCCTCGCCGTAAGGCGATCGTTCTCCTGTATATTATGAGTACAGCGACTGCAATTAGAAGGCATCATGTTCATGTTACTACTTAGCTTCGGCTGTTGGAGGTCCTGACGAACCATGTCCAGATAAAGCATCTGGAGTGAAAAAGTTGAATGAAAAAAAAAAAAATTGAGGGAAAAACCAAAAATATAAACGGTTATTAAAAAGTAAAAACCGCAAAGTAAGTTTGGCAAAAAAATGCACAGCAACACTTAAACGAGTCTGCAAGTTGTGACCGGAAATGGCGTCAAACTACCAGCGGAGGAGAAAGCCCATCTGACTTGTAAGGATCCACATTTTTCTCTTATTTCAGAACATCAGCTGTCTGGATTTGGGTGAAGGAGAAGCGGGGGGAGGCTTGGGCAAGTAGCTGCGAGGGGTGCGGGGCTGTTGGCCGGGGTTGGGGTAGCCAGGAGGAAATCATGGCCAGCCGTAGAGAAATGCTTATTGAAATTCTCGATTATCGTGGATTTATCAGTGGTGACAGTGTTTCCTATTCTCAGTGCAGTGTGCAGCTGGGAGGAGGTGCACTTATTCTCCATGGACTTTACAGTGTCCCAAAACTTTTTGGAATTAGTGCTACAGGAAGCAAATTTCTGTTTGAAAAAGCTAGCCTTAGCTTTCCTAACTGACTGAGTATATTGGTTCCTGACTTCCCTTAAAAGTTATTGAATAGCCCCTGCATATAGAGGGCAGGTTGGTAAGGATGATATCTAAGAGGGTACCCATGGTTACGGATTTAGGATTGTACCTGGTAGGTTCCTTGATGATTTGTGTGAGATTGAGGGCATCTAGCTTAGCTTGTAGGACGGCCGGGGTGTTAAGCATGTCCCAGTTTAGGTCACCTAACAGTACGAGCTCTGAAGATAGATGGGGGGCGATCAATTCACATATGGTGTCCAGAGCACAGCTGGGAGCTGTGGGGGGTCTATAACAAGCGGCAACAGTGAAGACTTGTTTCTGGAAAGGTGGATTTTTAAAAGTAGAAGCTCGAATTGTTTGGGCACAAACCTGGATTGTATGACAGAACTCTGCAGGCTATCTCTGCAGTAGTTTGCAACTCCGCCCCGTTTGGCAGTTCTATCTTGTCGGAAAATGTTACAGTTAGCGATTGAAAATGTCAAGGTTTTTGGTGGACTTCCTAAGCCAGGATTCAGACATGGCTAGGACATCCGGGTTGGCGGAGTGTGCTAAAGCAGTGAATAAAACAAACTTAGGGAGGAGGCTTCTAATATTAATATGCATGAAACCAATGCTTTTACGGTTACAGAAGTCAATAAATGAGAGCACCTGGGGAATAGGAGTGGTGCTGGGGGCTGCAGGGCCTGAGTTAACCTCTACATCACCAGAGGAGTAGGATAAGAAAGGTAAGCCTTGGCATTGAGTGACGATAAGAGAGGCTTTGTCTCTAGAGGAACCATTTAAGCCAGGTGCGGTCACAGCATATGTTGGGGGTGGAACATAAGGGCTAGCTAAGACACATTGAGCAGGGCTGGAGACTCTACAGTGAAATAAGACAAAAATGACTCACCAAAACAGCAATAGACAAGGCATATTGACATTCGGGAGAGACTTGTGTAGCCGAGTGATCTTAGGGTCCAGTGAGTAGCTAGGCGATCTGGAGGAACGGCGATTCAGACAGCTAGCAGGCCGGGGCTAGCAGCAGGCTAGCAGATGGGCCTCAGGGGGACGTCGCAACAGGGGAGCCTGTTGAAACCCCCTCTGACGGTTACGTCGGCAGTCCAGTCGTGATGGATCGGAGCTCCCTGACAGCAGCAAAGGGTCCAGGCCAATTGGCAGAAGAGGTATCGAAGCCCAGGAATTATCTGATGGAATTATTTGGCTAACTGGGAGAAGGACCTAGCTCCAGGCTAGCTCCAGGCTAACTGGTGCTTGCTTCGGGACAGAAACCCCCTCGGACGGTTACGTCGGTAGACCAGTCATGATCACTGGGGCTCCGTGTCGGCAGCGAAGGTTCCAGGCCAATAGGCAAAAGAGGTAATTGCATGATGGAATCCCTTCGTCTAGCCGGGAGAAGGGCCTAGTTCGAGGCTAGGTCCAAGCTAACTGGTGCTTGCGTCGGGAAATAAACGTTTGCCAAAAGACACCTAAAGACTCTCAGAACCATGAGAAACAAGATTCCCTTGTCGAATGAAACAAAGATTAAACTCTTTAGCCTGAATGCCAAGCGTGCTCCAGAGCACTCACTGGTTGTGAAGGTTCACCTTCCAAAGGGACAACAACCCTAAGCACACAGCCAAGACAACGCAGGAGTGGCTTCGGGACAAGTCTCTGAATATCCTTGAGTGCCCAGCCAGAGCCCGGACTTGAACCTGATCAAACATCTCTGGAAAGACCTTAAAATAGCTGTGCCGCAACGCTCCCCATCAAATCTGACAGAGCTTGAGAGGATCTGCAGAGAAGAATGGGAGAAACTCCTCAAATAAATCAAATCAAATGTATTTGTCACATACACATGGTTAGCAGGTGTTAATGCAAGTGTAGCGAAATGCTTGTACTTATTTTTCAGTAATATCTAACAAGTAATAAAACCTAACAATTTCATAACTACCTTAAACACACAAGTGTAAAGGAATTAATACGAATACTGTATTTTTTTAAATATATTTTATATTTGAGATTCTTCAAAGAAATTCACGAATTAAATTTCAGAGTTTATTTCAAAGTTCAGCAGTCTTATGGCTTGGGGGTAGAAGCTGTTAAAACCTCTTGGAACTCCCTCTCCCGGATCCGGGAGAATTGTCATCAACTGACACTAATTAGCATACCGCAACGGACAAAAAATATTACTCGAAAATATTCATATTCATGAAATCACAAGTGAACTATATTGAAATCACCCTGTCATCTCAGATTTTAAAATTATGCTTTACAGCCAAAGCAAGACAAGCATTTGTGTAAGTTTATCGATAGCCTAGCATAGCATTATGCCTTGCTAGCAGCAGGAAGCTTGGTCACGAAATTCAGAAAAGCAATCAAATTAAATCGTTTACCTTTGATGAGCTTTGGATGTTTTCACTCACGAGACTTCCAGTTAGACAGCAAATGTTCATTTTGTTCCATAAATATTATTTTTATAGCCGAAATACCTCCGTTTGTTCTTCACGTTTGGTTGAGAAATCCACCGGAAACTGTGGTCACGACAACGCTGAAAAATATTCCAAATTAGATCCATAATATCGACAGAAACATGGCAAACGTTTTTTATAATCAATCCTCAAGGTTTTTTTCAAATATCTATTTGAAAATATATTAACTGGGACAGATGGCTTCTTAGTAGGAAAGAGAGAAACAATGGCCGCATTTGTCCTTTACGCACAAAACACTCTGAGAGCCACCAGCTGACCACTGATGCAATGTTGTCGTTCAGGCTCATTTTTCTAAATAAAAGCCTGAAACTATGTATTGTGACACTAGACACATTAGAGAAGCCATAGAAAAAAGGAATCTGGTTGATATCTCATTCACTGCTCAATAGGGACGCATAGGAACGCAGAGGTTTCCAAATAAGAGTCACTTCCTGATTGGATTTTTCTCAGGCTTTCACCTGCAATATTAGTTCTGTTATACTCAGACAATATTTTTACAGTTTTGGAAACTTTAGAGTGTTTTCTATCCTAATCTGTCAATTATATGCATATTCTAGCATCTGGTCCTGAGAAATAGGCTGTTTACTTTGGGAACGTTATTTTTCCAAAAATGAAAATAGAGCCCCCTAGATTCAAGGAGCCATTTGGTCCTAGACTTGGTACTCTGCTGCCGCTTGCCGTGCGGTAGCAGAGAGACCAGTCTATGACTGGGTGACTGGAGTCTTTGATAATTTTGGGGGGTTTTCCTCTGACATCGCCTGGTATATAGGTCCTGGATGTCAGGAAGCTTAGCCCCAGTGATGTACTGGGCCGTACGCACTACCCTCTGTAGCACCTTACAGATGCCAAGCAGTTGCCTTACTAGGCGGTTATGCAACCAGTCATGCTCTCGATGGTGCAGCTGTAGAACTTTTTGAGGATCTGGGGACCAATGCCAAATATTTTCAATCTCCTGTGGGGGAAAAGGTGTTGTCCTACCCTCTTCAGAACTGTCTGTGTTTGGACTATGTTAGTTTGTTGGTGATGTGGACACCAAGGATCTAAACTCTCGACCCGCTCCACTTCAGCCCAATCGATGATGGCCCACCTTTTCCTGTAGTCCACGATCAGCTCCTTTGTCTTGCTCACATTGATGGAGAGGTTGTTGTCTTGGCATCACACTGCCAGGTCTCTGACCTCCTCCTTATCGGCTGTCCCATCATTGTCGGTGATCAGGCCTACCACTGTTGTGTCGTCAGCAAACTTAATGATGGTGTTGGAGTCGTGTTTGGCCATTTAGTCGTGGGGGAACAGGGAGAACAGGAGGGGACTAAGGGGCCCCAGTGTTGAGGATCAGCATGGCAGATGTGTTGTAGCCTACCCTTACCACCTGGGGGCGGTCCCTCAGGAGGTTCAGGATCCAGTTGTGGAGGGATGTGTTTAGTCCCAGAGTCCTTATCTTAGTGATGAACTTTGTGGGCTCTGTGGTGTGGAACTGTTGTCAATGCTGTAGTCAAAACGCTGAGCTGTAGTCAATGAACAGCATTCTCATATACGTAGTTGTTCCTTTTGTCCAGGTGGGAAAGGGCAGTTAGTGATGAGCTTTGAGGGCACTATGGTGTTGAACCCTGAGCTGTAGTCAATTAACAGCATTCTGACATAGGTGTTCCGTTTGTTCAGGTGGGAAAGGGCAGTGTGGAGTGCAATAGATTATCCAATAGCGATTGAGATTGCGTCGTCTGAGGATCTGTTGGGCTGGTACGCGAATTAGAGTGGGTCTAGGGTTTCTGGGACCATGGTGTTGATTTGTGCCATGACCAGCCTTTCAAAGCACTTCATGGCTACCAATGTGAGTGCTACAGGGCGGTAATCATTTAGGCAGGTTACCTTTGCTTTCTTGGGCACAGGGACTATGGTAGTATGTTTGAAACATATAGGTATTACAGTCTCGGTCAGGGAGAGGAGAGGTTGAAATTGTCAGTGAAGACACTTGCCAGCTCGACCAGGCATGCTTTGAGTTCACATCCTGGTAATCTGTCTGGCCCCGCGGCTTTGTGAATGTTGACCTGTTTAAAAGTCTTGCTCACATCAGCTACGGAGAGCGTGATCACACAGTCGTATGGAACAGCTGGTTCTCTCATGCATGCTTCAGTGTTGCTTGCCTCAAAGCGAACATGAAAGACATTTAGCTGGTAAGCTTGCGTAAACTGGGCAGCTCGTGGCTGGGATTCCCTTTGTAGTCCGTAATAGTTTTCAAGACCTGCCACATCCTGACGAGTGTCAGAGCCGGGGTAGTAGGATTCAATCTAAGTTGTATATTGACGCATTGTCTGTTTGATGATTTGTTTGAGGGCAGGATTTCTTTTAAGCGTCCGGATTAGTGTTCCACTCCTTGAAAGCGGCAGCTCGGTGCGAGTGTTGCCTGTAATCCATAGCTTCTGATTGGGACATGTAAGTACGGTCACTGTGGAGATGATGTTGTCGATGCACTTATTGATGAAGCCGGTGACTCAGATGGTATACTCCTCAATGCCATTAGATGAATCCCAGAACATTCCAGTCTGTGCTAGCAAAGTCCTGTAGCATAGCATCTACGTCATTTGACCACTTCGATATTGAGCGAGTCACTGGTTCTTCCTGCTTTAGTTTTTGCATGTAACAGGAATCAGGAGGATAGAATTATGGTCAGATTTGCCAAATGGAGGGTGAGGAAGAACTCTGTGTGTGGAGTAAAGGTGGTCTAGAGGTTATTTTTCCTCTGGTTGCACATGTGACATGCTGGTAGAAATTAGGTTAAACAGATTTAAGTTTCTCTGCATTAAAGTCCCCGGCCACTAGGAGCACCGTTTCTGGATGAGCTTTTCTTATTTGCTTATGACCTTATACAGCTGGTTGAGAGCGGTCTTAGTGCAGCATCTGTTTGTGGTGGTTAATAGACGGCTACAAATAATATAGATGGCTCTCTTGGTAGATAGTATGGTCTACAGCTTATCATGAGGTACTCTACCTCAGGCGAGCAATACCTCAAGACTTCTTTAATGTTAGACATCACACACCAGCAGATGTTGACAAATAGACACACACCCCCGCCCCTCGTCTTTCCAGAGGCAGCTGCTGTTTGCTGCCGATGCATGGAGAAGCCAGCCAGCTCTATGCTCTCTGCGGAGATCATCCGTTCACCTACTCTGCTTCTCACATAGGCACGGCAGTCAGAACCAAAAATCGCAATTTTAGACTCATCAGACAGGACAGATTTCCACCAGTCTAATGTCCATTGCTAATGAACATATCCTGCAGAGTTAACTCTGGGTCTTCCTTTCCTGTAGTGGTCCTCATGAGAGCCAGTTTCATCATAACGCTTGATGGTTTTTGCGACTGCACTTGAGGAAACGTTCAAAGTTCTTGACATTTTTGGATTGACTGACCTTCATGTCTTAAAGTAATGATGGACTGTTGTTTCTCTTTGCTTATTTGAGCTGTTCTTGCCATAATATGGATTTTGTCCTTTACCAAATAGGGCTGTCTTCATTATACCACCCCTACCTTCTCACAACACAACTGATTGACACAAACGCATTCCAGGTGACTACCTCATGAAGCTGGTTGAGAGAATGCCAAGAATGTGCAAAGCTGTCTTCAAGGCAAAGGGTGGCTACTTTGAAGAATCTCAAATATAAAATATATTTTGATTTCTTTAACACCTTTTTGGTTACCACCTGATTCCACATGTGTTATTCATAGTTTTGATGTCTTCACTATTATTCTACGTAGATGTAGAAAACAGTAAAAAAAAATAAAGGAAAACCCTGGAATGACTAGGTGTGTCCAAACTTTTGCAGACTTTTTTCATCACATATATTCATTCATATATACTTACATTTATGATTTATACTTACCTTTTTTGATATTAGTGTACCTTAGCTTTTGGCTCGCCATCTTGCCCATTCATTGTACTGTGGCAATTGTGTTAGTGATAGGATAAAGGCAGGAAGTTGGGCCTTCGGTGGGAGGAGTCCTAGCTTGACGTGGGAGCGGTATAGTCTTTTGACCAGACATACAAACCACAATATGTATTTTCCTTTCAATTAATCTATGTTTTACGTTTGTTTAGGGGGTAGATTAGCTGTAATATTGCAGATAAATTGTTGCTTCCATCAATGTAATTGTCTGCATCATTTCCAATCCCCCATATATATTTGTTGTAAACATACAGTATATGTATTTGGGGTTGGAAACTTGGAATGCTGATGAATGTCGCCGGCTGGGAACCAATCCATTGTCCTGGGTGGAAGGCAAAACACAGGATCCTCTTCGGGAAAGTCATATTCCTGGTCGAAATCCGTACTGCCCTTCCCACTTCACTGTTCAAATCAAATCAAATCAAATCAAATGTTATTTGTCACATACACATGGTTAGCAGATGTTAATGCGAGTGTAGCGAAATGCTTGTGCTTCTAGTTCCGACAATGCAGTAATAACGAACAAGTAATCTAACTAACAATTCCAAAAAAACTACTGTCTTATAACACAGTGTAAGGGGATAAAGAATATGTACATAAGGATATATGAATGAGTGATGGTACAGAGCAGCATAGGCAAGATACAGTAGATGATATCGAGTACAGTATATACATATGAGATAAGTATGTAAACCAAGTGGCATAGTTAAAGTGGCTAGTGATACATGTATTACATAAGGATGCAGTCGATGATATAGAGTACAGTATCAACGTATGCATATGAGATGAATAATGTAGGGTAAGTAACATTATATAAGGTAGCATTGTTTAAAGTGGCTAGTGATATATTTACATCATTTCCCATCAATTCCCATGATTAAAGTGGCTGGAGTAGAGTCAGTGTCATTGACAGTGTGTTGGCAGTAGCCACTCAATGTTAGTGGTGGCTGTTTAACAGTCTGATGGCCTTGAGATAGAAGCTGTTTTTCAGTCTCTCGGTCCCAGCTTTGCCTTCTGGATGACAGCGGGGTGAACAGGCAGTGGCTCGGGTGGTTGATGTCCTTGATGATCTTTATGGCCTTCCTGTAGCATCGGGTGGTGTAGGTGTCCTGGAGGGCAGGTAGTTTGCCCCCGGTGATGCGTTGTGCAGACCTCACTACCCTCTGGAGAGCCTTACGGTTGAGGGCGGTGCAGTTGCCATACCAGGCGGTGATACAGCCCGCCAGGATGCTCTCGATTGTGCATCTGTAGAAGTTTGTGAGTGCTTTTGGTGACAAGCCGAATTTCTTCAGCCTCCTGAGGTTGAAGAGGCGCTGCTGCGCCTTCCTCACGATGCTGTCTGTGTGAGTGGACCAATTCAGTTTGTCTGTGATGTGTATGCCGAGGAACTTAAAACTTGCTACCCTCTCCACTACTGTTCCATCGACGTGGATGGGGGGGTGTTCCCTCTGCTGTTTCCTGAAGTCCACAATCATCTCCTTAGTTTTGTTGACCTTCAGTTTCACACGAATGCTGCCATCAATCCACGGTTTCTGGTTAGTGAATGTTTAATTCGTTGCTATGGGAACGACATCTTCAACGCACGTTCTAATGAACTCGCACACCGTATCAGCGTATTCGTCAATGTTGTTGTCTGATGCAATACGAAACATCTCCCAGTCCACGTGATGGAAGCAGTCTTGGAGTGTGGAGTCAGCTTGGTCGGACCAGCGTTGGACAGACCTCAGCGTGGGAGCTTCTTGTTTTAGTTTCTGTCTGTAGGCAGAGATCAACAAAATGGAGTCGTGGTCAGCTTTTCCAAAAGGGGGCGGGGCAGGGCCTTATATGCGTCGCGGAAGTTAGAGTAACAATGATCCAGGGTCTTTCCACCCCTGGTTGCGCAATCGATATGCTGATAAAATTTAGGGAGTCTTGTTTTCAGATTAGCCTTGTTAAAATCCCCAGCTACAATGAATGCAGCCTCCGGATAAATCGTTTCCAGTTTGCAGAGAGTTAAATAAAGTTCGTTCAGAGCCATCGATGTGTCTGCTTGGGGGGATATATACGGCTGTGATTATAATCGAAGAGAATTCTCTTGGTAGATAATGCGGTCTACATTTGATTGTGAGGAATTCTAAATCAGGTGAACAGAAGGATTTGAGTTCCTGTATGTTTCTTTCATCACACCATGTCACGTTGGCCATAAGGCGTCTTCTTACCAGAAAGATGTTTGTTTCTGTCGGCGCGATGCGTGGAGAAACCCGCTGGCTGCACCGCTTCGGATTGCGTCTCTCCAGTGAGCCATGTTTCCGTGAAGCAGAGAACGTTACAGTCTCTGATGTCCCTCTGGAATGCTACCCTTGCTCGGATTTCATCAACCTTGTTGTCAAGAGACTGGACATTGGCAAGAAGAATGCTAGGGAGTGGTGCACGATGTGCCCGTCTCCGGAGTCTGACCAGAAGACCGCTTCGTTTCCCTCTTTTTCTGAGTCGTTTTTTGTTGTTGGTCGCTGCATGTGATCCACTCGGTTGCACTGGTTGTAAGGCAGAACACAGGATCCGCATAGCGAAAAACATATTCTTGGTCGTACTGATGGTGAGTTGACGCTGATCTTATATTCAGTAGTTCTTCTCGGCTGTATGTAATGAAACCTAAGATGACCTGGGGTACTAATGTAAGAAATAACACGTAAAAAAAACAAAAAACTGCAAAGTTTCCTAGGAACGCGAAGCGAGGCGGCCATCTCTGTCGGCGCCGGCGTCTGCAGTTTCCAAACTGAGGAAACTGCAGTTCTGAAATACATCAAAAAGCGTGAAGACTTCTGCCTGAAGGCCATACACGCCGCAGCGTACATGTTGGACCCCAATTATGCTGGCAAGAGCATCCTGTCTGGTGCAGAGATCAACAAGGCCTATGGCGTCATCACTACCGTGTCTCGCCACCTTGACCTGGATGAGGGCAAGGTTCTTGGCAGTCTGGCAAAGTACACTTCCAAGCAAGGGCTTTGGGATGGAGATGCAATATGGCAGTCGTGCCAGCATATCTCATCAGCCACCTGGTGGAAGGGACTTTGTGGATCTGAGGCTCTTTCCCCTGTTGCCATCATCATCCTGGGAACACACACACAAAAGCATGCAACAGGCTGACCAATACAAGGTCTCTGAACACCATCCAGTACCATCCTTCAGCTCCCCTCAACCCCTCCCATCTATCTCTGAACACCATCCAGTCCTTCAGCTCCATTCAATCCCTCCCATCTATCTCTGAACACCATCCAGTCCTTCAGGTCCATTCAATCCCTCCCATCTATCTCTGAACACCATCCAGCACCATCCTTCAGCTCCCCTCAACCCCTCCCATCTATCTCTGAACACCATCCAGTACCATCCTTCAGCTCCATTCAACCCCTCCCATCTATCTCTGAACACCATCCAGTTCCATCCTTCAGCTCCATTCAATCCCTCCCATCTATCTCTGAACACCATCCAGTTCCATCCTTCAGCTCCATTCAACCCCTCCCATCTATCTCTGAACACCATCCAGTCCCATCCTTCAGTTCCCCTCAACCCCTCCCATCTATCTCTGAACACCATCCAGTTCCATCCTTCAGCTCCCCTCAACCCCTCCCATCTATCTCTAAACACCGTCCAGTTTTGATTTCTATGTGCCATATATTTTCAAAGTCTGCTGTGATGTTTCACAAAACTTCTATTCACAAAACTTTCTATTCTCATAGCTTCTACAGATTGTAAATGAAAGATAAAACATTTTTGCTAAGAGTATTATTATATTATTAGAGTATTATTATATTATTAGAGTATTACTATATTATTAGAGTAAGAGTATAATTATAGTATTACTATATTATTGATCGATTGACTATGACTTTTTAAATCACCCAGCAGTGCTATTTGCAGAGTTAGCTCCAGGTAAATGTTGCAATTCAGCCAATCCTGGACCTGCAACCAAAAACAAGCTACATATGTACCAAAACAAATTATCCTAATTCACATTAAAATCTGCAGAGCTGGGATAGTTGTATCCCCCATATATATAAGATTCAATTATAAAATTCTAAGTTTTGAATCCGGTGTCGTGTTGTGTATTAGTTCATGAACCATGTGCCATGGAATCAGTACATCAAGAATCTCTGCTATACTCTTTTATTATTTTTATTATTTATTTATTTCATCACAATTCTCTTTAACCAATTTTGGTCTTTAATGCCGACGGACAAGTTCCTAACTTTTTCCTCCTTCAACTTGCCTCCTCCATTTTTGCACCCCACAGTGTGACTTGTTATATTGTTATATAAAGACCTGACTGGGTCCATCACCCCACAGTATGACTTGTTATATTGTGATATAAAGAACTGACTGGGTCCAACACCCCACAGTATGACTTGTTATATTGTTATATAAAGAACTGACTGGGTCCAACACCCCACAGTATGACTTGTTACATTGTTATATAAAGACCTGACTGGGTCCATCACCCCACAGTATGACTTGTTATATTGTTATATAAAGAACTGACTGGGTCCAACACCCCACAGTATGACTTGTTATATAAACACCTGACTGGGTCCATCACCCCACAGTATGACTTGTTATATTGTTATATAAAGACCTGACTGGGTCCAACACCCCACAGTATGACTTGTTATATTGTTATATAAAGACCTGACTGGGTCCAGCACCCCACAGTATGACTTGTTATATAGAGAACTGACTGGGTCCAACACCCCACAGTATGACTTGTTATATAAAGACCTGACTGGGTCCATCACCCCACAGTATGACTTGTTATATTGTTATATAAAGACCTGACTGGGTCCATCACCCCACAGTATGACTTGTTATATTGTGATATAAAGAACTGACTGGGTCCAACACCCCACAGTATGACTTGTTATATTGTTATATAAAGACCTGACTGGGTCCAGCACCCCACAGTATGACTTGTTATATAGAGACCTGACTGGGTCCAACACCCCACAGTATGACTTGTTATATAAAGACCTGACTGGGTCCAACACCCCACAGTATGACTTGTTATATTGTTATATAAAGACCTGACTGGGTCCATCACCCCACAGTATGACTTGTTATATTGTGATATAAAGAACTGACTGGGTCCAACACCCCAGAGTATGACTTGTTATATTGTTATATAAAGACCTGACTGGGTCCAACACCCCACAGTATGACTTGTTATATAAAGACCTGACTGGGTCCATCACCCCACAGTATGACTTATTGTTATATAAAGACCTGACTGGGTCCAACACCCCACAGTATGACTTGTTATATAAAGACCTGACTGGGTCCAACACCCCACAGTATGACTTGTTATATTGTTATATAAAGACCTGACTGGGTCCAACACCCCACAGTATGACTTGTTATATTGTTATATAAAGACCTGACTGGGTCCAACACCCCACAGTATGACTTGTTATATAAAAGACCTGACTGGGTCCAGCACCCCACAGTATGACTTGTTATATTGTTATATAAAGACCTGACTGGGTCCAACACCCCACAGTATGACTTGTTATATAAAGACCTGACTGGGTCCAGCACCCCACAGTATGACTTGTTATATAAAGACCTGACTGGGTCCAACACCCCACAGTATGACTTGTTATATTGTTATATAAAGACCTGACTGGGTCCAACACCCCACAGTATGACTTGTTATATAAAGACCTGACTGGGTCCAACACCCCACAGTATGACTTGTTATATTGTTATATAAAGACCTGACCAGGTCCAACACCCCACAGTATGACTTGTTATATTGTGATATAAAGAACTGACTGGGTCCAACACCCCACAGTATGACTTGTTATATAAAGACCTGACTGGGTCCAGCACCCCACAGTATGACTTGTTATATAAAGACCTGACTGGGTCCAACACCCCACAGTATGACTTGTTATATTGTTATATAAAGACCTGACTGGGTCCATCACCCCACAGTATGACTTGTTATATTGTGATATAAAGAACTGACTGGGTCCAACACCCCACAGTATGACTTGTTATATTGTTATATAAAGACCTAACTGGGTCCAACACCCCACAGTATGACTTGTTATATAAAGACCTGACTGGGTCCATCACCCCACAGTATGACTTGTTATATTGTTATTTAAAGACCTGACTGGGTCCAACACCCCACAGTATGACTTGTTATATTGTTATATAAAGACCTGACTGGGTCCAACACCCCACAGTATGACTTGTTATATTGTTATATAAAGACCTGACTGGGTCCAGCACCCCACAGTATGACTTGTTATATTGTTATATAAAGAACTGACTGGGTCCAACACCCCACAGTGTGACTTGTTATATTGTTATATAAAGACCTGACTGGGTCCAACACCCCACAGTATGACTTGTTATATTGTTATATAAAGACCTGACTGGGTCCAACACCCCACAGTATGACTTGTTATATAAAAGACCTGACTGGGTCCAGCACCCCACAGTATGACTTGTTATATAAAGACCAGACTGGGTCCATCACCCCACAGTATGAATTGTTATATTGTTATATAAAAACCTGACTGGGTCCAGCACCCCACAGTATGACTTGTTATATAAAGACCTGACTGGGTCCATCACCCCACAGTATGAATTGTTATATTGTTATATAAAACCTGACTGGGTCCAACACCCCACAGTATGACTTGTTATATTGTTATATAAAGACCTGACTGGGTCCAACACCCCACAGTATGACTTGTTATATAAAGACCTGACTGGGACCAACACCCCACAGTATGACTTGTTATATTGTTATATAAAGACCTGACTGGGTCCAACACCCCACAGTATGACTTGTTATATTTATATAAAGACCTGGCTGGGTCCAACACCCCACAGTATGACTTGTTATATTGTGATATAAAGACCTGACTGGGTCCAACACCCCACAGTATGACTTGTTATATAAAGACCTGACTGGGTCCATCACCCCACAGTATGACTTGTTATATTGTTATATAAAAACCTGACTGGGTCCAACACCCCACAGTATGACTTGTTATATTGTTTTATAAAGACCTGACTGGGTCCAACACCCCACAGTATGACTTGTTATATAAAGACCTGACTGGGTCCAGCACCCCACAGTATGACTTGTTATATTGTTATATAAAGAACTGACTGGGTCCAACACCCCACAGTGTGACTTGTTATATTGTTATATAAAGACCTGACTGGGTCCAACACCCCACAGTATGACTTGTTATATTGTTATATAAAGACCTGACTGGGTCCAACACCCCACAGTATGACTTGTTATATAAAAGACCTGACTGGGTCCAGCACCCTACAGTATGACTTGTTATATAAAGACCAGACTGGGTCCAACACCCCACAGTATGACTTCTTATATAAAGACCTGACTGGGTCCATCACCCCACAGTATGAATTGTTATATTGTTATATAAAAACCTGACTGGGTCCAACACCCCACAGTATGACTTGTTATATTGTTATATAAAGACCTGACTGGGTCCAACACCCCACAGTATGACTTGTTATATAAAGACCTGACTGGGTCCAACACCCCACAGTATGACTTGTTATATTGTTATATAAAGACCTGACTGGGTCCAGCACCCCACAGTATGACTTGTTATATTGTTATATAAAGACCTGACTGGGTCCAACACCCCACAGTATGACTTGTTATATAAAGACCTGACTGGGTCCAACACCCCACAGTATGATTTGTTATATTGTTATTTAAAGAACTGACTGGACCCAGCACCCCACAGTATGACTTGTTATATAGAGACCTGACTGGACCCAGCACCCCACAGTATGACTTGTTATATAGAGACCTGACTGGACCCAGCACCCCACAGTATGACTTGTTATATTGTTACATAAAGAACTGACTGGGTCCAACACCCCACAGTATGACTTGTTATATTGTTATATAAAGACCTGACTGGGTCCAGCACCCCACAGTATGACTTGTTATATAAAGACCTGACTGGGTCCAACACCCCACAGTATGACTTGTTATATTGTTATATAGAGACCTGACTGGGTCCAGCACCCCACAGTATGACTTGTTATATAAAGACCTGACTGGGTCCAACACCCCACAGTATGACTTGTTATATAAAGACCTGACTGGGTCCATCACCCCACAGTATGACTTGTTATATTGTTATATAAAAACCTGACTGGGTCCAACACCCCACAGTATGACTTGTTATATTGTTATATAAAGACCTGACTGGGTCCAACACCCCACAGTATGACTTGTTATATAGAGACCTCACTGGGTCCAACACCCCACAGTATGACTTGTTATATAAAGACCTGACTGGGTCCATCACCCCACAGTATGACTTGTTATATTGTTATATAAAGACCTGACTGGGTCCAACACCCCACAGTATGACTTGTTATATTGTTATATAAAGACCTGACTGGGTCCAGCACCCCACAATATGACTTGTTATATAGAGACCTGACTGGGTCCAACACCCCACAGTATGACTTGTTATATAAAGACCTGACTGGGTCCATCACCCCACAGTATGACTTGTTATATTGTTATATAAAGACCTGACTGGGTCCAACACCCCACAGTGTGACTTGTTATATTGTTATATAAAGACCTGACTGGGTCCAGCACCCCACAGTATGACTTGTTATATAGAGACCTGACTGGGTCCAACACCCCACAGTATGACTTGTTATATAAAGACCTGACTGGGTCCATCACCCCACAGTATGACTTGTTATATTGTTATATAAAGACCTGACTGGGTCCAACACCCCACAGTATGACTTGTTATATAAAGACCTGACTGGGTCCAGCACCCCACAGTATGACTTGTTATATAAAGACCTGACTGGGTCCAACACCCCACAGTATGACTTGTTATATTGTTATATAAAGACCTGACTGGGTCCTACACCCCACAGTATGACTTGTTATATAAAGACCTGACTGGGTCCAACACCCCACAGTGTGACTTGTTATATTGTTATATAAAGACCTGACTGGGTCCAACACCCCACAGTATGACTTGTTATATAAAGACCTGACTGGGTCCAACACCCCACAGTATGACTTGTTATATAAAAGACCTGACTGGGTCCAGCACCCCACAGTATGACTTGTTATATAGAGACCTGACTGGGTCCAACACCCCAAAGTATGACTTGTTATATAAAGACCTGACTGGGTCCAACACCCCACAGTATGACTTGTTATATTGTTATATAAAGACCTGACTGGGTCCATCACCCCACAGTATGACTTGTTATATTGTGATGTAAAGAACTGACTGGGTCCAACACCCCACAGTATGACTTGTTATATTGTTATATAAAGACCTGACTGGGTCCAACACCCCACAGTATGACTTGTTATATGAAGACCTGACTGGGTCCAACACCCCACAGTATGACTTGTTATATAAAGACCTGACTGGGTTCAACACCCCACAGTATGACTTGTTATATAGAGACCTGACTGGGTCCAACACCCCACAGTATGACTTGTTACATTGTTATATAAAGACCTGACTGGGTCCATCACCCCACAGTATGACTTGTTATATAGAGACCTGACTGGACCCAGCACCCCACAGTATGACTTGTTATATTGTTACATAAAGAACTGACTGGGTCCAACACCCCACAGTATGACTTGTTATATTGTTATATAAAGACCTGACTGGGTCCAACACCCCACAGTATGACTTGTTATATTGTTATATAAAGACCTGACTGGATCCAGCACCCCACAGTATGACTTGTTATATAAAGACCTGACTGGGTCCAACACCCCACAGTATGACTTGTTATATAAAAGACCTGACTGGGTCCAGCACCCCACAGTATGACTTGTTATATAGAGACCTGACTGGGTCCAACACCCCAAAGTATGACTTGTTATATAAAGACCTGACTGGGTCCAACACCCCACAGTATGACTTGTTATATTGTTATATAAAGACCTGACTGGGTCCATCACCCCACAGTATGACTTGTTATATGATGTAAAGACCTGACTGGGTCCAACACCCCACAGTATGATTTGTTATATTGTTATTTCAAGAACTGACTGGGTCCAACACCCCACAGTATGACTTGTTATATAAAGACCTGACTGGGTCCAACACCCCACAGTATGACTTGTTATATAAAGACCTGACTGGGTCCAGCACCCCACAGTATGACTTGTTATATAAAGACCTGACTGGGTCCAACACCCCACAGTGTGACTTGTTATATTGTTATATAAAGACCTGACTGGGTCCAACACCCCACAGTATGACTTGTTATATAAAGACCTGACTGGGTCCAGCACCCCACAGTATGACTTGTTATATAAAGACCTGACTGGGTCCAACACCCCACAGTATGACTTGTTATATTGTTATATAAAGACCTGACTGGGTCCAACACCCCACAGTATGACTTGTTATATAAAGACCTGACTGGGTCCAACACCCCACAGTATGACTTGTTATATTGTTATATAAAGACCTGACTGGGTCCATCACCCCACAGTATGACTTGTTATATTGTGATATAAAGAACTGACTGGGTCCAACACCCCACAGTATGACTTGTTATATTGTTATATAAAGACCTGACTGGGTCCAACACCCCACAGTATGACTTGTTATATAAAGACCTGACTGGGTCCATCACCCCACAGTATGACTTGTTATATTGTTATTATAAAAACCTGACTGGGTCCAACACCCCACAGTATGACTTGTTATATTGTTATATAAAGACCTGACTGGGTCCAACACCCCACAGTATGACTTGTTATATAAAGACCTGACTGGGTCCAACACCCCACAGTATGACTTGTTATATTGTTATATAAAGACCTGACTGGGTCCAGCACCCCACAGTATGACTTGTTATATTGTTATATAAAGACCTGACTGGGTCCAGCACCCCACAGTATGACTTGTTATATTGTTATATAAAGACCTGACTGGGTCCAACACCCCACAGTGTGACTTGTTATATTGTTATATAAAGACCTGACTGGGTCCAACACCCCACAGTATGACTTGTTATATTGTTATATAAAGACCTGACTGGGTCCAACACCCCACAGTATGACTTGTTATATAAAAGACCTGACTGTCCAGCACCCCACAGTATGACTTGTTATATAAAGACCTGACTGGGTCCAACACCCCACAGTATGACTTGTTATATTGTTATATAGAGACCTGACTGGGTCCAGCACCCCACAGTATGACTTGTTATATAAAGACCTGACTGGGTCCATCACCCCACAGTATGAATTGTTATATTGTTATATAAAAACCTGACTGGGTCCAACACCCCACAGTATGACTTGTTATATTGTTATATAAAGACCTGACTAGGTCCAACACCCCACAGTATGACTTGTTATATGAAGACCTGACTGGGTCCAACACCCCACAGTATGACTTGTTATATTGTTATATAAAGACCTAACTGGGTCCAACACCCCACAGTATGACTTGTTATATAAAGACCTGACTGGGTCCAACACCCCACAGTATGACTTGTTATATATATAAAGAACTGACTGGGTCCAACACCCCACAGTATGACTTGTTATATTGTTATATAAAGACCTGACTGGGTCCAACACCCCACAGTATGACTTGTTATATAAAGACCTGACTGGGTCCATCACCCCACAGTATGACTTGTTATATTGTTATATAAAAACCTGACTGGGTCCAACACCCCACAGTATGACTTGTTATATTGTTATATAAAGACCTGACTAGGTCCAACACCCCACAGTATGACTTGTTATATAAAGACCTGACTGGGTCCAACACCCCACAGTATGATTTGTTATATTGTTATTTCAAGAACTGACTGGGTCCAACACCCCACAGTATGACTTGTTATATTGTTATATAAAGACCTGACTGGGTCCAGCACCCCACAGTATGACTTGTTATATTGTTATATAAAGAACTGACTGGGTCCAACACCCCACAGTATGACTTGTTATATTGTTATATAAAGACCTGACTGGGTCCAACACCCCACAGTATGACTTGTTATATTGTTATATAAAGACCTGACTGGGTCCAACACCCCACAGTATGACTTGTTATATAAAAGACCTGACTGGGTCCAACACCCCACAGTATGACTTGTTATATAAAGACCAGACTGGGTCCAACACCCCACAGTATGACTTGTTATATAAAGACCTGACTGGGTCCAACACCCCACAGTATGATTTGTTATATTGTTATATAAAACCTGACTGGGTCCAACACCCCACAGTATGACTTGTTATATTGTTATATAAAGACCTGACTGGGTCCAACACCCCACAGTATGACTTGTTATATGAAGACCTGACTGGGTCCAACACCCCATAGTATGACTTGTTATATTGTTATATAAAGACCTGACTGGGTCCAACACCCCACAGTATGACTTGTTATATAAAGACCTGACTGGGTCCAACACCCCACAGTATGATAAAGACCTGACTTGTTATATTGTTATATAAAGACCTGACTGGGTCCAGCACCCCACAGTATGACTTGTTATATAAGACCTGACTGGGTCCAACACCCCACAGTATGACTTGTTATATTGTTATATAAAGACCTGACTGGGTCCATCACCCCACAGTATGACTTGTTATATATGTAAAGACCTGACTGGGTCCAACACCCCACAGTATGACTTGTTATATTGTTATATAAAGACCTGACTGGGTCCAACACCCCACAGTATGACTTGTTATATGAAGACCTGACTGGGTCCAACACCCCACAGTATGACTTGTTATATAAAAGACCTGACTGGGTCCAACACCCCACAGTATGACTTGTTATATAAAGACCAGACTGGGTCCAACACCCCACAGTATGACTTGTTATATAAAAGACCTGACTGGGTCCAGCACCCCACAGTATGACTTGTTATATAAAGACCTGACTGGGTCCAACACCCCACAGTATGACTTGTTATATAAAGACCTGACTGGGTCCATCACCCCACAGTATGACTTGTTATATTGTTATATAAAACCTGACTGGGTCCAACACCCCACAGTATGACTTGTTATATTGTTATATAAAGACCTGACTGGGTCCAACACCCCACAGTATGACTTGTTATATAAAAGACCTGACTGGGTCCAGCACCCCACAGTATGACTTGTTATATAAAGACCTGACTGGGTCCAACACCCCACAGTATGACTTGTTATATAAAAGACCTGACTGGGTCCAGCACCCCACAGTATGACTTGTTATATAAAGACCAGACTGGGTCCAACACCCCACAGTATGACTTGTTATATAAAGACCTGACTGGGTCCATCACCCCACAGTATGACTTGTTATATTGTTATATAAAACCTGACTGGGTCCAACACCCCACAGTATGACTTGTTATATTGTTATATAAAGACCTGACTGGGTCCAACACCCCACAGTATGACTTGTTATATAAAGACCTGACTGGGTCCAACACCCCACAGTATGACTTGTTATATTGTTATATAAAGACCTGACTGGGTCCAACACCCCACAGTATGACTTGTTATATAAAGACCTGACTGGGTCCAACACCCCACAGTATGACTTGTTATATAGAGACCTGACTTGTTATATTGTTATATAAAGACCTGACTGGGTCCAGCACCCCACAGTATGACTTGTTATATTGTTATATAAAGACCTGACTGGGTCCAACACCCCACAGTATGACTTGTTATATTGTTATATAAAGACCTGACTGGGTCCAACACCCCACAGTATGACTTGTTATATTGTTACATAAAGAACTGACTGGGTCCAACACCCCACAGTATGACTTGTTATATTGTTAAATAAAGACCTGACTGGGTCCAGCACCCCACAGTATGACTTGTTATATAAAGACCTGACTGGGTCCAACACCCCACAGTATGACTTGTTATATTGTTATATAAAGACCTGACTGGGTCCAGCACCCCACAGTATGACTTGTTATATAAAGACCTGACTGGGTCCATCACCCCACAGTATGACTTGTTATATTGTTATATAAAGACCTGACTGGGTCCAACACCCCACAGTATGACTTGTTATATTGTTATATAAAGACCTGACTGGGTCCAACACCCCACAGTATGACTTGTTATATGAAGAGACCTGACTGGGTCCAACACCCCACAGTATGACTTGTTATATTGTTATATAAAGACCTGACTGGGTCCAACACCCCACAGTATGACTTGTTATATAAAGACCTGACTGGGTCCAACACCCCACAGTATGACTTGTTATATTGTTATATAAAGAACTGACTGGGTCCAACACCCCACAGTATGACTTGTTATATTGTTATATAAAGACCTGACTGGGTCCAACACCCCACAGTATGACTTGTTATATAAAGACCTGACTGGGTCCATCACCCCACAGTATGACTTGTTATATTGTTATATAAAGACCTGACTGGGTCCAACACCCCACAGTATGACTTGTTATATTGTTATATAAAGACCTGACTGGGTCCAACACCCCATAGTATGACTTGTTATATAAAGACCTGACTGGGTCCAACACCCCACAGTATGATTTGTTATATTGTTATTTCAAGAACTGACTGGGTCCAACACCCCACAGTATGACTTGTTATATTGTTATATAAAGACCTGACTGGGTCCAGCACCCCACAGTATGACTTGTTATATTGTTATATAAAGACCTGACTGGGTCCAACACCCCACAGTATGACTTGTTATATAAAGACCTGACTGGGTCCAACACCCCACAGTATGACTTGTTATATTGTTATATAAAGACCTGACTGGGTCCAACACCCCACAGTATGACTTGTTATATAAAAGACCTGACTGGGTCCAGCACCCACAGTATGACTTGTTATATAAAGACCAGACTGGGTCCAACACCCCACAGTATGACTTGTTATATAAAGACCTGACTGGGTCCATCACCCCACAGTATGACTTGTTATATTGTTATATAAAGACCTGACTGGGTCCAACACCCCACAGTATGACTTGTTATATTGTTATATAAAGACCTGACTAGGTCCAACACCCCACAGTATGACTTGTTATATAAAGACCTGACTGGGTCCAACACCCCACAGTATGACTTGTTATATTGTTATATAAAGACCTGACTGGGTCCAACACCCCACAGTATGACTTGTTATATAAAGACCTGACTGGGTCCAACACCCCACAGTATGACTTGTTATATAGAGACCTGACTTGTTATATTGTTATATAAAGACCTGACTGGGTCCAGCACCCCACAGTATGACTTGTTATATATAAGAGACCTGACTGGGTCCAACACCCCAAAGTATGACTTGTTAGTATGACTTGTTATATTGTTATATAAAGACCTGACTGGGTCCATCACCCCACAGTATGACTTGTTATATTGTGATATAAAGAACTGACTGGGTCCAACACCCCACAGTATGACTTGTTATATTGTTATATAAAGACCTGACTGGGTCCAACACCCCACAGTATGACTTGTTATATAAAGACCTGACTGGGTCCAACACCCCACAGTATGACTTGTTATATAAAAGACCTGACTGGGTCCAGCACCCCACAGTATGACTTGTTATATAAAGACCTGACTGGGTCCAACACCCCACAGTATGACTTGTTATATAAAGACCTGACTGGGTAACAGTATGACCTGACTGGGTCCAACACCCCACAGTATGACTTGTTATATAAAGACCTGACTGGGTCCATCACCCCACAGTATGACTTGTTATATTGTTATATAAAGACCTGACTGGGTCCAACACCCCACAGTATGACTTGTTATATTGTTATATAAAGACCTGACTGGGTCCAACACCCCACAGTATGACTTGTTATATTATGACTTGTTATATAAAGACCTGACTGGGTCCAACACCCCACAGTATGACTTGTTATATAAAGACCTGACTGGGTCCAGCACCCCACAGTATGACTTGTTATATTGTTATATAAAGACCTGACTGGGTCCATCACCCCACAGTATGACTTGTTATATTGTTATATAAAGACCTGACTGGGTCCAACACCCCACAGTATGACTTGTTATATTGTTATATAAAGACCTGACTGGGTCCAACACCCCACAGTATGACTTGTTATATAAAGACCTGACTGGGTCCAACACCCCACAGTATGACTTGTTATATTGTTATATAAAGACCTGACTGGGTCCAACACCCCACAGTATGACTTGTTATATAAAGACCTGACTGGGTCCAACACCCCACAGTATGACTTGTTATATATAAAGACCTGACTGGGTCCAGCACCCCACAGTATGACTTGTTATATAAAGACCTGACTGGGTCCAACACCCCACAGTATGACTTGTTATATTGTTATATAAAGACCTGACTGGGTCCATCACCCCACAGTATGACTTGTTATATTGTTATATAAAGAACTGACTGGGTCCAACACCCCACAGTATGACTTGTTATATTGTTATATAAAGACCTGACTGGGTCCAACACCCCACAGTATGACTTGTTATATGAAGACCTGACTGGGTCCAACACCCCACAGTATGACTTGTTATATAAAAGACCTGACTGGGTCCAACACCCCACAGTATGACTTGTTATATAAAGACCAGACTGGGTCCAACACCCCACAGTATGACTTGTTATATTGTTATATAAAGACCTGACTGGGTCCAACACCCCACAGTATGACTTGTTATATAAAGACCTGACTGGGTCCAACACCCCACAGTATGACTTGTTATATTGTTATATAAAGACCTGACTGGGTCCAACACCCCACAGTATGACTTGTTATATAAAGACCTGACTGGGTCCAACACCCCACAGTATGACTTGTTATATTGTTATATAAAGACCTGACTGGGTCCAACACCCCACAGTATGACTTGTTATATAAAGACCTGACTGGGTCCAACACCCCACAGTATGACTTGTTATATTGTTATATAAAGAACTGACTGGGTCCAACACCCCACAGTATGACTTGATATTGTTATATAAAGACCTAACTGGGTCCAACACCCCACAGTATGACTTATATAAAGACCTGACTGGGTCCAACACCCCACAGTATGACTTGTTATATTGTTATATAAAAGACCTGACTGGGTCCAACACCCCACAGTATGACTTGTTATATTGTTATATAAAGACCTGACTGGGTCCAACACCCCACAGTATGACTTGTTATATAAAGACCTGACTGGGTCCAACACCCCACAGTATGATTTGTTATATTGTTATATAAAGACCTGACTGGGTCCAGCACCCCACAGTATGACTTGTTATATTGTTACATAAAGAACTGACTGGGTCCAGCACCCCACAGTATGACTTGTTATATTGTTATATAAAGACCTGACTGGGTCCAACACCCCACAGTATGACTTGTTATATTGTTATATAAAGACCTGACTGGGTCCAACACCCCACAGTATGACTTGTTATATTGTTACATAAAGAACTGACTGGGTCCAACACCCCACAGTATGACTTGTTATATAAAAGACCTGACTGGGTCCAACACCCCACAGTATGACTTGTTATATAAAGACCTGACTGGGTCCAACACCCCACAGTATGACTTGTTATATAAAGACCTGACTGGGTCCATCACCCCACAGTATGACTTGTTATATTGTTATATAAAGACCTGACTGGGTCCAACACCCCACAGTATGACTTGTTATATTGTTATATAAAGACCTGACTGGGTCCAACACCCCATAGTATGACTTGTTATATAAAGACCTGACTGGGTCCAACACCCCACAGTATGACTTGTTATATTGTTATATAAAGACCTGACTAGGTCCAACACCCCACAGTATGACTTGTTATATGAAGACATGAATGGGTCCAACACCCCACAGTATGACTTGTTATATTGTTATATAAAGACCTGACTGGGTCCAACACCCCACAGTATGACTTGTTATATTGTTATATAAAGACCTGACTGGGTCCAACACCCCACAGTATGACTTGTTATATAAAGACCTGACTGGGTCCAACACCCCACAGTATGACTTGTTATATTGTTATATAAAGACCTGACTGGGTCCAACACCCCACAGTATGACTTGTTATATAAAGACCTGACTGGGTCCAACACCCCACAGTATGACTTGTTATATATAAAGACCTGACTGGGTCCAACACCCCACAGTATGACTTGTTATATAAAGACCTGACTGGGTCCAACACCCCACAGTATGACTTGTTATATAAAGACCTGACTGGGTCCAACACCCCACAGTGTGACTTGTTATATTGTTATATAAAGACCTGACTGGGTCCAACACCCCACAGTATGACTTGTTATATTGTTATATAAAGACCTGACTGGGTCCAGCACCCCACAGTATGACTTGTTATATAAAGACCTGACTGGGTCCAACACCCCACAGTATGACTTGTTATATAAAAGACCTGACTGGGTCCAACACCCCACAGTATGACTTGTTATATTGTTATATAAAGACCTGACTGGGTCCATCACCCCACAGTATGACTTGTTATATTGTTATATAAAGACCTGACTGGGTCCAACACCCCACAGTATGACTTGTTATATTGTTATATAAAGACCTGACTGGGTCCAACACCCCACAGTATGACTTGTTATATAAAGACCTGACTGGGTCCAACACCCCACAGTATGACTTGTTATATTGTTATATAAAGACCTGACTGGGTCCAACACCCCACAGTATGACTTGTTATATAAAGACCTGACTGGGTCCAACACCCCACAGTATGACTTGTTATATAAAAGACCTGACTGGGTCCAACACCCCACAGTATGAGTATGACTTGTTATGACTTGTTATATAAAGACCTGACTGGGTCCAACACCCCACAGTATGACTTGTTATATTGTTATATAAAGACCTGACTGGGTCCATCACCCCACAGTATGACTTGTTATATTGTGATATAAAGACCTGACTGGGTCCAACACCCCACAGTATGACTTGTTATATTGTTATATAAAGACCTGACTGGGTCCAACACCCCACAGTATGACTTGTTATATGAAGACCTGACTGGGTCCAACACCCCACAGTATGACTTGTTATATAAAGACCTGACTGGGTTCAACACCCCACAGTATGACTTGTTATATAGAGACCTGACTGGGTCCAACACCCCACAGTATGACTTGTTACATTGTTATATAAAGACCTGACTGGGTCCATCACCCCACAGTATGACTTGTTATATAGAGACCTGACTGGACCCAGCACCCCACAGTATGACTTGTTATATTGTTATATAAAGACCTGACTGGGTCCAACACCCCACAGTATGACTTGTTATATTGTTATATAAAGACCTGACTGGGTCCAACACCCCACAGTATGACTTGTTATATTGTTATATAAAGACCTGACTGGATCCAGCACCCCACAGTATGACTTGTTATATAAAGACCTGACTGGGTCCAACACCCCACAGTATGACTTGTTATATAAAGACCTGACTGGGTCCAACACCCCACAGTATGACTTGTTATATAAAGACCTGACTGGGTCCAACACCCCACAGTATGACTTGTTATATAAAGACCTGACTGGGTCCAACACCCCACAGTATGACTTGTTATATAAAGACCTGACTGGGTCCATCACCCCACAGTATGACTTGTTATATAAAGACCTGACTGGGTCCCAGCACCCCACAGTATGACTTGTTATATTGTTATATAAAGACCTGACTGGGTCCAACACCCCACAGTATGACTTGTTATATGACTGACTGGGTCCAACACCCCACAGTATGACTTGTTATATAAAGACCTGACTGGGTCCAACACCCCACAGTATGACTTGTTATATAAAGACCTGACTGGGTCCAACACCCCACAGTATGACTTGTTATATAAAGACCTGACTGGGTCCAACACCCCACAGTATGACTTGTTATATAAAGACCTGACTGGGTCCAACACCCCACAGTATGACTTGGACCTGACTGGGTCCAACACCCCACAGTATGACTTGTTATATTGTTATATAAAGACCTGACTGGGTCCAACACCCCACAGTATGACTTGTTATATTGTTATATAAAGACCTGACTGGGTCCAGCACCCCACAGTATGACTTGTTATGACTGACTGTTATGACTTGTTATATAAAGACCTGACTGGGTCCAACACCCCACAGTATGACTTGTTATATTGTTATATAAAGACCTGACTGGGTCCATCACCCCACAGTATGACTTGTTATATTGTTATATAAAGACCTGACTGGGTCCAACACCCCACAGTATGACTTGTTATATTGTTATATAAAGACCTGACTGGGTCCAACACCCCACAGTATGACTTGTTATATAAAGACCTGACTGGGTCCAACACCCCACAGTATGACTTGTTATATTGTTATATAAAGACCTGACTGGGTCCAACACCCCACAGTATGACTTGTTATATAAAGACCTGACTGGGTCCAACACCCCACAGTATGACTTGTTATATAAAAGACCTGACTGGGTCCAACACCCCACAGTATGACTTGTTATATAGAGACCTGACTGGGTCCAACACCCCACAGTATGACTTGTTATATAAAGACCTGACTGGGTCCAACACCCCACAGTATGACTTGTTATATTGTTATATAAAGACCTGACTGGGTCCAACACCCCACAGTATGACTTGTTATATTGTATATAAAGACCTGACTGGGTCCAACACCCCACAGTATGACTTGTTATATTGTTATATAAAGACCTGACTGGGTCCAACACCCCACAGTATGACTTGTTATATAAAGACCTGACTGGGTCCAACACCCCACAGTATGACTTGTTATATACCTGACTGGGTCCAACACCCCACAGTATGACTTACTTGTTATAAAGACCTGACTGGGTCCAACACCCCACAGTATGACTTGTTATATTGTTATATAAAGACCTGACTGGGTCCATCACCCCACAGTATGACTTGTTATATAGAGACCTGACTGGACCCAGCACCCCACAGTATGACTTGTTATATTGTTATAAAGAACTGACTGGGTCCAACACCCCACAGTATGACTTGTTATATTGTTATATAAAGACCTGACTGGGTCCAACACCCCACAGTATGACTTGTTATATTGTTATATAAAGACCTGACTATCCAGCACCCCACAGTATGACTTGTTATATAAAGACCTGACTGGGTCCAACACCCCACAGTATGACTTGTTATATAAAGACCTGACTGGGTCCAACACCCCACAGTATGACTTGTTATATAAAGACCTGACTGGGTCCAACACCCCACAGTATGACTTGTTATATGACTTGTTATGACTTGTTATATAAAGACCTGACTGGGTCCACACCCCACAGTATGACTTGTTATATAAAGACCTGACTGGGTCCAACACCCCACAGTATGACTTGTTATATAAAGACCTGACTGGGTCCATCACCCCACAGTATGACTTGTTATATAAAGACCTGACTGGGTCCAACACCCCACAGTATGACTTGTTATATAAAGACCTGACTGGGTCCAACACCCCACAGTATGACTTGTTATATAAAGACCTGACTGGGTCCAGCACCCCACAGTATGACTTGTTATATAAAGACCTGACTGGGTCCAACACCCCACAGTGTGACTTGTTATATTGTTATATAAAGACCTGACTGGGTCCAACACCCCACAGTATGACTTGTTATATAAAGACCTGACTGGGTCCAACACCCCACAGTGTGACTTGTTATATTGTTATATAAAGACCTGACTGGGTCCAACACCCCACAGTATGACTTGTTATATTGTTATATAAAGACCTGACTGGGTCCAACACCCCACAGTATGACTTGTTATATAAAAGACCTGACTGGGTCCAACACCCCACAGTATGACTTGTTATATAAAGACCAGACTGGGTCCAACACCCCACAGTATGACTTGTTATATAAAGACCTGACTGGGTCAACACCCCACAGTATGACTTGTTATATAGAGACCTGACTGGGTCCAACACCCCACAGTATGACTTGTTACATTGTTATATAAAGACCTGACTGGGTCCATCACCCCACAGTATGACTTGTTATATAAAGACCTGACTGGGTCCATCACCCCACAGTATGACTTGTTATATGACCTGACTGGGTCCAACACCCCACAGTATGACTTGTTATATAAAGACCTGACTGGGTCCAACACCCCACAGTATGACTTGTTATATAAAGACCTGACTGGGTCCAGCACCCCACAGTATGACTTGTTATATAAAGACCTGACTGGGTCCAACACCCCACAGTGTGACTTGTTATATTGTTATATAAAGACCTGACTGGGTCCAACACCCCACAGTATGACTTGTTATATTGTTATATAAAGACCTGACTGGGTCCAACACCCCACAGTATGACTTGTTATATAAAGACCTGACTGGTTCCAGCACCCCACAGTATGACTTGTTATATAAAGACCTGACTGGGTCCAACACCCCACAGTATGACTTGTTATATAAAGACCTGACTGGGTCCAACACCCCACAGTATGACTTGTTATATAAAGACCTGACTGGGTCCAGCACCCCACAGTATGACTTGTTATATATAAAGACCTGACTGGGTCCAACACCCCACAGTATGACTTGTTATATTGTTATATAAAGACCTGACTGGGTCCAACACCCCACAGTATGACTTGTTATATTGTTATATAAAGACCTGACTGGGTCCAACACCCCACAGTATGACTTGTTATATAAAGACCTGACTGGGTCCAACACCCCACAGTATGACTTGTTATATTGTTATATAAAGACCTGACTGGGTCCAACACCCCACAGTATGACTTGTTTATATATAAAGACCTGACTGGGTCCAACACCCCACAGTATGACTTGTTATATAAAGACCTGACTGGGTCCAACACCCCACAGTATGACTTGTTATATAAAGACCTGACTGGGTCCAACACCCCACAGTATGACTTGTTATATAAAGACCTGACTTCAACACCCCACAGTATGACTTGTTATATAGAGACCTGACTGGGTCCAACACCCCACAGTATGACTTGTTATATTGTTATATAAAGACCTGACTGGGTCCAACACCCCACAGTATGACTTGTTATATAAAGACCTGACTGGGTCCATCACCCCACAGTATGACTTGTTATATAAAGACCTGACTGGGTCCAACACCCCACAGTATGACTTGTTATATAAAGACCTGACTGGGTCCAGCACCCCACAGTATGACTTGTTATATAAAGACCTGACTGGGTCCAACACCCCACAGTATGACTTGTTATATTGTTATATAAAGACCTGACTGGGTCCAACACCCCACAGTATGACTTGTTATATTGTTATATAAAGACCTGACTGGGTCCAACACCCCACAGTATGACTTGTTATATAAAGACCTGACTGGGTCCAACACCCCACAGTATGACTTGTTATATAAAGACCTGACTGGGTCCAACACCCCACAGTATGACTTGTTATATAGAGACCTGACTGGGTCCAGCACCCCACAGTATGACTTGTTATATAAAGACCTGACTGGGTCCAACACCCCACAGTATGACTTGTTATATTGTTATATAAAGACCTGACTGGGTCCATCACCCCACAGTATGACTTGTTATATTGTGATATAAAGAACTGACTGGGTCCAACACCCCACAGTATGACTTGTTATATTGTTATATAAAGACCTGACTGGGTCCAGCACCCCACAGTATGACTTGTTATATAAAGACCTGACTGGGTCCAACACCCCACAGTATGACTTGTTATATAAAGACCTGACTGGGTCCAACACCCCACAGTATGACTTGTTATATAAAGACCTGACTGGGTCCAACACCCCACAGTATGACTTGTTATATTGTTATATAGAGACCTGACTGGGTCCAGCACCCCACAGTATGACTTGTTATATAGAGACCTGACTGGACCCAGCACCCCACAGTATGACTTGTTATATTGTTACATAAAGAACTGACTGGGTCCAACACCCCACAGTATGACTTGTTATATTGTTATATAAAGACCTGACTGGGTCCACACCCCACAGTATGACTTGTTATATATATAAAGACCTGACTGGGTCCAACACCCCACAGTATGACTTGTTATATTGTTATATAAAGACCTGACTGGGTCCAACACCCCACAGTATGACTTGTTATATTGTTATATAAAGACCTGACTGGGTCCAACACCCCACAGTATGACTTGTTATATAAAGACCTGACTGGGTCCAACACCCCACAGTATGACTTGTTATATAAAGACCTGACTGGGTCCAACACCCCACAGTATGACTTGTTATATAAAGACCTGACTGGGTCCAACACCCCACAGTATGACTTGTTATATAAAGACCTGACTGGGTCCAACACCCCACAGTATGACTTGTTATATTGTTATATAAAGACCTGACTGGGTCCAACACCCCACAGTATGACTTGTTATATAAAGACCTGACTGGGTCCAACACCCCACAGTATGACTTGTTATATATAAAGACCTGACTGGGTCCAACACCCCACAGTATGACTTGTTATATATAAAGACCTGACTGGGTCCAACACCCCACAGTATGACTTGTTATATTGTTATATAAAGACCTGACTGGGTCCAACACCCCACAGTATGACTTGTTATATTGTTATATAAAGACCTGACTGGGTCCAGCACCCCACAGTATGACTTGTTATATAAAGACCTGACTGGGTCCAACACCCCACAGTATGACTTGTTATATAAAGACCTGACTGGGTCCAACACCCCACAGTATGACTTGTTATATAAAGACCTGACTGGGTCCATCACCCCACAGTATGACTTGTTATATAAAGACCTGACTGGGTCCAACACCCCACAGTATGACTTGTTATATTGTTATATAAAGACCTGACTGGGTCCAACACCCCACAGTATGACTTGTTATATAGAGACCTGACTGGGTCCAGCACCCCACAGTATGACTTGTTATATAGAGACCTGACTGGGTCCAACACCCCACAGTATGACTTGTTATATAAAGACCTGACTGGGTCCATCACCCCACAGTATGACTTGTTATATTGTTATATAAAGACCTGACTGGGTCCAACACCCCACAGTATGACTTGTTATATAAAAGACCTGACTGGGTCCAGCACCCCACAGTATGACTTGTTATATAAAGACCTGACTGGGTCCAACACCCCACAGTATGACTTGTTATATTGTTATATAAAGACCTGACTGGGTCCAACACCCCACAGTATGACTTGTTATATAAAGACCTGACTGGGTCCAACATAAATGACTTGTTATATAAAGACCTGACTGGGTCCATCACCCCACAGTATGACTTGTTATATTGTTATATAAAGACCTGACTGGGTCCAACACCCCACAGTATGACTTGTTATATTGTTATATAAAGACCTGACTAGGTCCAACACCCCACAGTATGACTTGTTATATGAAGACATGACTGGGTCCAACACCCCACAGTATGACTTGTTATATTGTTATATAAAGACCTGACTGGGTCCAACACCCCATAGTATGACTTGTTATATAAAGACCTGACTGGGTCCAACACCCCACAGTATGACTTGTTATATTGTTAAAGAACTGACTGGGTCCAACACCCCACAGTATGACTTGTTATATTGTTATATAAAGACCTGACTGGGTCCAACACCCCACAGTATGACTTGTTATATTGTTATAAAGACCTGACTGGGTCCAACACCCCACAGTATGACTTGTTATATTGTTATATAAAGACCTGACTGGGTCCAGCACCCCACAGTATGACTTGTTATATAAAGACCTGACTGGGTCCAGCACCCCACAGTATGACTTGTTATATAAAGACCTGACTGGGTCCAACACCCCACAGTATGACTTGTTATATAAAGACCTGACTGGGTCCAGCACCCCACAGTATGACTTGTTATATAAAGACCTGACTGGGTCCAACACCCCACAGTATGACTTGTTATATTGTTATATAAAGACCTGACTGGGTCCTACACCCCACAGTATGACTTGTTATATAAAGACCTGACTGGGTCCAACACCCCACAGTATGACTTGTTATATTGTTATATAAAGACCTGACTGGGTCCAACACCCCACAGTATGACTTGTTATATTGTTATATAAAGACCTGACTGGGTCCAACACCCCACAGTATGACTTGTTATATAAAAGACCTGACTGGGTCCAACACCCCACAGTATGACTTGTTATATAAAGACCTGACTGGGTCCAACACCCCACAGTATGACTTGTTATATAAAGACCTGACTGGGTCCAACACCCCACAGTATGACTTGTTATATAGAGACCTGACTGGGTCCAACACCCCACAGTATGACTTGTTACATTGTTATATAAAGACCTGACTGGGTCCATCACCCCACAGTATGACTTGTTATATAAAGACCTGACTGGGTCCAACACCCCACAGTATGACTTGTTATATTGTTATTTAAAGACCTGACTGGGTCCAACACCCCACAGTATGACTTGTTATATAAAGACCTGACTGGGTCCAGCACCCCACAGTATGACTTGTTATATAAAGACCTGACTGGGTCCAACACCCCACAGTGTGACTTGTTATATTGTTATATAAAGACCTGACTGGGTCCAACACCCCACAGTATGACTTGTTATATTGTTATATAAAGACCTGACTGGGTCCAACACCCCACAGTATGACTTGTTATATAAAGACCTGACTGGGTCCAACACCCCACAGTATGACTTGTTATATAAAGACCTGACTGGGTCCAACACCCCACAGTATGACTTGTTATATAAAGACCTGACTGGGTCCAGCACCCCACAGTATGACTTGTTATATAAAGACCTGACTGGGTCCAACACCCCACAGTATGACTTGTTATATTGTTATATAAAGACCTGACTGGGTCCTACACCCCACAGTATGACTTGTTATATAAAGACCTGACTGGGTCCAACACCCCACAGTGTGACTTGTTATATTGTTATATAAAGACCTGACTGGGTCCAACACCCCACAGTATGACTTGTTATATTGTTATATAAAGACCTGACTGGGTCCAACACCCCACAGTATGACTTGTTATATAAAAGACCTGACTGGGTCCAACACCCCACAGTATGACTTGTTATATAAAGACCTGACTGGGTCCAACACCCCACAGTATGACTTGTTATATAAAGACCTGACTGGGTCCAACACCCCACAGTATGACTTGTTATATAAAGACCTGACTGGGTCCAACACCCCACAGTATGACTTGTTACATTGTTATATAAAGACCTGACTGGGTCCATCACCCCACAGTATGACTTGTTATATAAAGACCTGACTGGGTCCAACACCCCACAGTATGACTTGTTATATAAAGACCTGACTGGGTCCAGCACCCCACAGTATGACTTGTTATATAAAGACCTGACTGGGTCCAACACCCCACAGTATGACTTGTTATATTGTTATATAAAGACCTGACTGGGTCCAACACCCCACAGTATGACTTGTTATATAGAGACCTGACTGGGTCCAGCACCCCACAGTATGACTTGTTATATAGAGACCTGACTGGGTCCAA
This sequence comes from Oncorhynchus tshawytscha, assembly GCF_018296145.1. Classification (NCBI taxonomy): domain Eukaryota; kingdom Metazoa; phylum Chordata; class Actinopteri; order Salmoniformes; family Salmonidae; genus Oncorhynchus; species Oncorhynchus tshawytscha. The sequence continues at coordinate 44,205,653 of NC_056461.1, forward strand.
CACCCCACAGTATGACTTGTTATATAAAGACCTGACTGGGTCCATCACCCCACAGTATGACTTGTTATATTGTTATATAAAGACCTGACTGGGTCCATCACACCCCACAGTATGACTTGTTATATTGTATGTAAAGACCTGACTGGGTCCAACACCCCACAGTATGACTTGTTATATTGTTATATAAAGACCTGACTGGGTCCAACACCCCACAGTATGACTTGTTATATGAAGACCTGACTGGGTCCAACACCCCACAGTATGACTTGTTATATTGAGACCTGACTGGGTCCAACACCCCACAGTATGACTTGTTACATTGTTATATAAAGACCTGACTGGGTCCATCACCCCACAGTATGACTTGTTATATAGAGACCTGACTGGACCCAGCACCCCACAGTATGACTTGTTATATTGTTACATAAAGAACTGACTGGGTCCAACACCCCACAGTATGACTTGTTATATTGTTATATAAAGACCTGACTGGGTCCAACACCCCACAGTATGACTTGTTATATTGTTATATAAAGACCTGACTGGATCCAGCACCCCACAGTATGACTTGTTATATAAAGACCTGACTGGGTCCAACACCCCACAGTATGACTTGTTATATAAAGACCTGACTGGGTCCAACACCCCACAGTATGACTTGTTATATAAAGACCTGACTGGGTCCAACACCCCACAGTATGACTTGTTATATATATAAAGACCTGACTGGGTCCAACACCCCACAGTATGACTTGTTATATAAAGACCTGACTGGGTCCAACACCCCACAGTATGACTTGTTATATAAAGACCTGACTGGGTCCAACACCCCACAGTATGACTTGTTATATAAAGACCTGACTGGGTCCAACACCCCACAGTATGACTTGTTATATTGTTATATAAAGACCTGACTGGGTCCAACACCCCACAGTATGACTTGTTATATTGTTATGACTTGTTATAAAGACCTGACTGGGTCCAACACCCCACAGTATGACTTGTTATATAAAGACCTGACTGGGTCCATCACCCCACAGTATGACTTGTTATATTGTTATATAAAGACCTGACTGGGTCCAACACCCCACAGTATGACTTGTTATATAAAGACCTGACTGGGTCCAGCACCCCACAGTATGACTTGTTATATAAAGACCTGACTGGGTCCAACACCCCACAGTATGACTTGTTATATAAAGACCTGACTGGGTCCAGCACCCCACAGTATGACTTGTTATATAAAGACCTGACTGGGTCCAACACCCCACAGTATGACTTGTTATATAAAGACCTGACTGGGTCCATCACCCCACAGTATGACTTGTTATATTGTTATATAAAAACCTGACTGGGTCCAACACCCCACAGTATGACTTGTTATATTGTTATATAAAGACCTGACTAGGTCCAACACCCCACAGTATGACTTGTTATATGAAGACATGACTGGGTCCAACACCCCACAGTATGACTTGTTATATTGTTATATAAAGACCTGACTGGGTCCAACACCCCACAGTATGACTTGTTATATAAAGACCTGACTGGGTCCAACACCCCACAGTATGATTTGTTATATTGTTATTTCAAGAACTGACTGGGTCCAACACCCCACAGTATGACTTGTTATATTGTTATATAAAGACCTGACTGGGTCCAGCACCCCACAGTATGACTTGTTATATTGTTACATAAAGAACTGACTGGGTCCAACACCCCACAGTATGACTTGTTATATTGTTATATAAAGACCTGACTGGGTCCAGCACCCCACAGTATGACTTGTTATATAAAGACCTGACTGGGTCCAACACCCCACAGTATGACTTGTTATATAAAGACCTGACTGGGTCCAACACCCCACAGTATGACTTGTTATATAAAGACCTGACTGGGTCCACACCCCACAGTATGACTTGTTATATAAAGACCTGACTGGGTCCAACACCCCACAGTATGACTTGTTATATTGTTATATAAAGACCTGACTGGGTCCAACACCCCACAGTATGACTTGTTATATAAAGACCTGACTGACTTGACTTGTTATATTGTTATATAAAGACCTGACTGGGTCCAACACCCCACAGTATGACTTGTTATATTGTTATATAAAGACCTGACTGGGTCCAACACCCCACAGTATGACTTGTTATATAAAAGACCTGACTGGGTCCAACACCCCACAGTATGACTTGTTATATAAAGACCTGACTGGGTCCAACACCCCACAGTATGACTTGTTATATAAAGACCTGACTGGGTCCAACACCCCACAGTATGACTTGTTATATAGAGACCTGACTGGGTCCAACACCCCACAGTATGACTTGTTACATTGTTATATAAAGACCTGACTGGGTCCATCACCCCACAGTATGACTTGTTATATAAAGACCTGACTGGGTCCAACACCCCACAGTATGATTTGTTATATTGTTATATAAAGACCTGACTGGGTCCTGCACCCCACAGTATGACTTGTTATATTGTTATATAAAGACCTGACTGGGTCCAGCACCCCACAGTATGACTTGTTATATAAAGACCTGACTGGGTCCAGCACCCCACAGTATGACATGTTATATTGTTATATAAAGACCTGACTGGGTCCAACACCCCACAGTATGACATGTTATATTGTTATATAAAGACCTGACTGCGTCCAACACCCCACAGTATGACGTGTTATATAAAGACCTGACTGGGTCCAGCACCCCACAGTATGACTTGTTATATAAAGACCTGACTGGGTCCAACACCCCACAGTATGACTTGTTATATAAAGACCTGACTGGGTCCAACACCCCACAGTATGACTTGTTATATAAAGACCTGACTGGGTCCAACACCCCACAGTATGACTTGTTATATTGTTATATAAAGACCTGACTGGGTCCAACACCCCACAGTATGACTTGTTATATAAAGACCTGACTGGGTCCAACACCCCACAGTGTGACTTGTTATATTGTTATATAAAGACCTGACTGGGTCCAACACCCCACAGTATGACTTGTTATATTGTTATATAAAGACCTGACTGGGTCCAACACCCCACAGTATGACTTGTTATATAAAAAGACCTGACTGGGTCCAACACCCCACAGTATGACTTGTTATATAAAGACCAGACTGGGTCCAACACCCCACAGTATGACTTGTTATATAAAGACCTGACTGGGTCCAACACCCCACAGTATGACTGTTATATAAAGACCTGACTGGGTCCAACACCCCACAGTATGACTTGTTATTGTTATATAAAGACCTGACTGGGTCCATCACCCCACAGTATGACTTGTTATATAAAGACCTGACTGGGTCCAACACCCCACAGTATGACTTGTTATATAAAGACCTGACTGGGTCCAACACCCCACAGTATGACTTGTTATATAAAGACCTGACTGGGTCCAACACCCCACAGTATGACTTGTTATATTGTTATATAAAGACCTGACTGGGTCCAACACCCCACAGTATGACTTGTTATATAAAAGACCTGACTGGGTCCAGCACCCCACAGTATGACTTGTTATAAAGACCTGACTGGGTCCAACACCCCACAGTATGACTTGTTATATAAAGACCTGACTGGGTCCAACACCCCACAGTATGACTTGTTATATTGTTATATAAAGACCTGACTGGGTCCAACACCCCACAGTATGACTTGTTATATTGTTATATAAAGACCTGACTGGGTCCAACACCCCACAGTATGACTTGTTATATTGTTATATAAAGACCTGACTGGGTCCAACACCCCACAGTATGACTTGTTATATAAAGACCTGACTGGGTCCAACACCCCACAGTATGACTTGTTATATAAAGACCTGACTGGGTCCAACACCCCCAGTATGACTTGTTATATAAAGACCTGACTGGGTCCATCACCCCACAGTATGACTTGTTATATAAAGACCTGACTGGGTCCAACACCCCACAGTATGACTTGTTATATTGTTATAAAGACCTGACTGGGTCCAACACCCCACAGTATGACTTGTTATATTGTTATATAAAGACCTGACTGGGTCCAACACCCCACAGTATGACTTGTTATATTGTTATATAAAGACCTGACTGGGTCCACACCCCACAGTATGACTTGTTATATAAAGACCTGACTGGGTCCAACACCCCACAGTATGACTTGTTATATAAAGACCTGACTGGGTCCAACACCCCACAGTATGACTTGTTATATAAAGACCTGAATGGGTCCATCACCCCACAGTATGACTTGTTATATTGTTATATAAAGACCTGACTGGGTCCAACACCCCACAGTATGACTTGTTATATAGAGACCTGACTGGGTCCAGCACCCCACAGTATGACTTGTTATATAAAGACCTGACTGGGTCCAACACCCCACAGTATGACTTGTTATATAAAGACCTGACTGGGTCCAACACCCCACAGTATGACTTGACTTGTTATATAAAGACCTGACTGGGTCCAACACCCCACAGTATGACTTGTTATATAGAGACCTGACTGGGTCCAGCACCCCACAGTATGACTTGTTATATAGAGACCTGACTGGGTCCAACACCCCACAGTATGACTTGTTATATAAAGACCTGACTGGGTCCATCACCCCACAGTATGACTTGTTATATTGTTATATAAAGACCTGACTGGGTCCAACACCCCACAGTATGACTTGTTATATAAAAGACCTGACTGGGTCCAGCACCCCACAGTATGACTTGTTATATAAAGACCAGACTGGGTCCAACACCCCACAGTATGACTTGTTATATTGTTATATAAAGACCTGACTGGGTCCAACACCCCACAGTATGACTTGTTATATAAAGACCTGACTGGGTCCAACACCCCACAGTATGACTTGTTATATAAAGACCTGACTGGGTCCATCACCCCACAGTATGACTTGTTATATTGTTATATAAAAACCTGACTGGGTCCAACACCCCACAGTATGACTTGTTATATTGTTATATAAAGACCTGACTGGGTCCAACACCCCACAGTATGACTTGTTATATAAAGACCTGACTGGGTCCAACACCCCACAGTATGACTTGTTATATTGTTATATAAAGACCTGACTGGGTCCAACACCCCACAGTATGACTTGTTATATAAAGACCTGACTGGGTCCAACACCCCACAGTATGATTTGTTATATTGTTATTTCAAGAACTGACTGGGTCCAACACCCCACAGTATGACTTGTTATATTGTTATATAAAGACCTGACTGGGTCCAGCACCCCACAGTATGACTTGTTATATAAAGACCTGACTGGGTCCAGCACCCCACAGTATGACTTGTTATATTGTTATATAAAGAACTGACTGGGTCCAACACCCCACAGTATGACTTGTTATATTGTTATATAAAGACCTGACTGGGTCCAGCACCCCACAGTATGACTTGTTATATAAAGACCTGACTGGGTCCAACACCCCACAGTATGACTTGTTATATAAAGACCTGACTGGGTCCAACACCCCACAGTATGACTTGTTATATAAAGACCTGACTGGGTCCAGCACCCCACAGTATGACTTGTTATATAAAGACCTGACTGGGTCCAACACCCCACAGTGTGACTTGTTATATTGTTATATAAAGACCTGACTGGGTCCTACACCCCACAGTATGACTTGTTATATAAAGACCTGACTGGGTCCAACACCCCACAGTGTGACTTGTTATATTGTTATATAAAGACCTGACTGGGTCCAACACCCCACAGTATGACTTGTTATATTGTTATATAAAGACCTGACTGGGTCCAACACCCCACAGTATGACTTGTTATATAAAAGACCTGACTGGGTCCAACACCCCACAGTATGACTTGTTATATAAAGACCAGACTGGGTCCAACACCCCACAGTATGACTTGTTATATAAAGACCTGACTGGGTTCAACACCCCACAGTATGACTTGTTATATAGAGACCTGACTGGGTCCAACACCCCACAGTATGACTTGTTACATTGTTATATAAAGACCTGACTGGGTCCATCACCCCACAGTATGACTTGTTATATAAAGACCTGACTGGGTCCATCACCCCACAGTATGACTTGTTATATAAAGACCTGACTGGGTCCAACACCCCACAGTATGACTTGTTATATAAAGACCTGACTGGGTCCAGCACCCCACAGTATGACTTGTTATATAAAGACCTGACTGGGTCCAACACCCCACAGTATGACTTGTTATATTGTTATATAAAGACCTGACTGGGTCCAACACCCCACAGTATGACTTGTTATATTGTTATATAAAGACCTGACTGGGTCCAACACCCCACAGTATGACTTGTTATATAAAGACCTGACTGGGTCCAACACCCCACAGTATGACTTGTTATATAAAGACCTGACTGGGTCCAACACCCCACAGTATGACTTGTTATATAGAGACCTGACTGGGTCCAGCACCCCACAGTATGACTTGTTATATAAAGACCTGACTGGGTCCAACACCCCACAGTATGACTTGTTATATTGTTATATAAAGACCTGACTGGGTCCATCACCCCACAGTATGACTTGTTATATTTATATAAAGACCTGACTGGGTCCAACACCCCACAGTATGACTTGTTATATTGTTATATAAAGACCTGACTGGGTCCAACACCCCACAGTATGACTTGTTATATAAAGACCTGACTGGGTCCAACACCCCACAGTATGACTTGTTATATAAAGACCTGACTGGGTCCAACACCCCACAGTATGACTTGTTATTGTTATATAAAGACCTGACTGGGTCCAACACCCCACAGTATGACTTGTTATATAAAGACCTGACTGGGTCCAACACCCCACAGTATGACTTGTTATATAAAGACCTGACTGGGTCCATCACCCCACAGTATGACTTGTTATATAAAGACCTGACTGGGTCCAACACCCCACAGTATGACTTGTTATATTGTTATATAAAGACCTGACTGGGTCCACACCCCACAGTATGACTTGTTATATTGTTATATAAAGACCTGACTGGGTCCAACACCCCACAGTATGACTTGTTATATAAAGACCTGACTGGGTCCAACACCCCACAGTATGACTTGTTATATAAAGACCTGACTGGGTCCATCACCCCACAGTATGACTTGTTATATAAAGACCTGACTGGGTCCAACACCCCACAGTATGACTTGTTATATTGTTATATAAAGACCTGACTGGGTCCAGCACCCCACAGTATGACTTGTTATATTGTTATATAAAGACCTGACTGGGTCCAACACCCCACAGTATGACTTGTTATATTGTTATATAAAGACCTGACTGGGTCCAGCACCCCACAGTATGACTTGTTATATAAAGACCTGACTGGGTCCAACACCCCACAGTATGACTTGTTATATAAAGACCTGACTGGGTCCAACACCCCACAGTATGACTTGTTATATAAAGACCTGACTGGGTCCAACACCCCACAGTATGACTTGTTATATAAAGACCTGACTGGGTCCAACACCCCACAGTATGACTTGTTATATTGTTATATAAAGACCTGACTGGGTCCAACACCCCACAGTATGACTTGTTATATTGTTATATAAAGACCTGACTGGGTCCAACACCCCACAGTATGACTTGTTATATTTTATATAAAGACCTGACTGGGTCCAGCACCCCACAGTATGACTTGTTATATAAAGACCTGACTGGGTCCAACACCCCACAGTATGACTTGTTATATAAAGACCTGACTGGGTCCATCACCCCACAGTATGACTTGTTATATTGTTATATAAAGACCTGACTGGGTCCAACACCCCACAGTATGACTTGTTATATAAAGACCTGACTGGGTCCAGCACCCCACAGTATGACTTGTTATATAAAGACCTGACTGGGTCCAACACCCCACAGTATGACTTGTTATATTGTTATATAAAGACCTGACTGGGTACACCCCACAGTATGACTTGTTATATAAAGACCTGACTGGGTCCAACACCCCACAGTATGACTTGTTATATTGTTATATAAAGACCTGACTGGGTCCAACACCCCACAGTATGACTTGTTATATTGTTATATAAAGACCTGACTGGGTCCAACACCCCACAGTATGACTTGTTATATAAAAGACCTGACTGGGTCCAGCACCCCACAGTATGACTTGTTATATAGAGACCTGACTGGGTCCAACACCCCAAAGTATGACTTGTTATATAAAGACCTGACTGGGTCCAACACCCCACAGTATGACTTGTTATATTGTTATATAAAGACCTGACTGGGTCCATCACCCCACAGTATGACTTGTTATATTGTTATATAAAGAACTGACTGGGTCCAACACCCCACAGTATGACTTGTTATATTGTTATATAAAGACCTGACTGGGTCCAACACCCCACAGTATGACTTGTTATATAAAGACCTGACTGGGTCCAACACCCCACAGTATGACTTGTTATATAAAGACCTGACTGGGTCCAACACCCCACAGTATGACTTGTTATATAGAGACCTGACTGGGTCCAACACCCCACAGTATGACTTGTTACATTGTTATATAAAGACCTGACTGGGTCCAGCACCCCACAGTATGACTTGTTATATAGAGACCTGACTGGACCCAGCACCCCACAGTATGACTTGTTATATTGTTACATAAAGAACTGACTGGGTCCAACACCCCACAGTATGACTTGTTATATTGTTATATAAAGACCTGACTGGATCCAGCACCCCACAGTATGACTTGTTATATAAAGACCTGACTGGGTCCAACACCCCACAGTATGACTTGTTATATAAAGACCTGACTGGGTCCAACACCCCACAGTATGACTTGTTATATAAAGACCTGACTGGGTCCATCACCCCACAGTATGACTTGTTATATAAAGACCTGACTGGGTCCAACACCCCACAGTATGACTTGTTATATTGTTATATAAAGACCTGACTGGGTCCAACACCCCACAGTATGACTTGTTATATAAAGACCTGACTGGGTCCAGCACCCCACAGTATGACTTGTTATATTGTTATATAAAAGACCTGACTGGGTCCAACACCCCACAGTATGACTTGTTATATAAAGACCTGACTGGGTCCATCACCCCACAGTATGACTTGTTATATTGTTATATAAAGACCTGACTGGGTCCAACACCCCACAGTATGACTTGTTATATTGTTATATAAAGACCTGACTGGGTCCAACACCCCACAGTATGACTTGTTATATGAAGACATGACTGGGTCCAACACCCCACAGTATGACTTGTTATATAAAGACCTGACTGGGTCCAACACCCCACAGTATGACTTGTTATATTGTTATATAGAGACCTGACTGGGTCCAACACCCCACAGTATGACTTGTTATATGATATAAAGACCTGACTGGGTCCAACACCCCACAGTATGACTTGTTATATTGTTATATAAAGACCTGACTGGGTCCAACACCCCACAGTATGACTTGTTATATTGTTATATAAAGACCTGACTGGGTCCAGCACCCCACAGTATGACTTGTTATATAAAGACCTGACTGGGTCCAACACCCCACAGTATGACTTGTTATATTGTTATATAAAGACCTGACTGGGTCCAACACCCCACAGTATGACTTGTTATATAAAGACCTGACTGGGTCCAACACCCCACAGTATGACTTGTTATATAAAGACCTGACTGGGTCCAACACCCCACAGTATGACTTGTTATATAGAGACCTGACTGGGTCCAGCACCCCACAGTATGACTTGTTATATAAAGACCTGACTGGGTCCATCACCCCACAGTATGACTTGTTATATTGTTATATAAAGACCTGACTGGGTCCAACACCCCACAGTATGACTTGTTATATTGTTATATAAAGACCTGACTGGGTCCAACACCCCACAGTATGACTTGTTATATAAAGACCTGACTGGGTCCAACACCCCACAGTATGACTTGTTATATAAAGACCTGACTGGGTCCTGCACCCCACAGTATGACTTGTTATATAAAGACCTGACTGGGTCCAACACCCCACAGTATGACTTGTTATATAAAGACCTGACTGGGTCCTGCACCCCACAGTATGACTTGTTATATAAAGACCTGACTGGGTCCAACACCCCACAGTATGACTTGTTATATAAAGACCTGACTGGGTCCTGCACCCCACAGTGTGACTTGTTATATTGTTGTTTGTTTGTGTACTGAGGAACATGTAACATGGTTCTAGAAGAAAGACACTTTCAATTCAATGTGTTTCTCGTTGAAATGTAATGCATGTCTCCCTTTAAAAAGCACTTCATGTAAAAGTCAACATAGGGGGTTATGTCACATTTGACATTGGTGATTGCACACATTTGTGACATACGGTCATAGATGCTTTGTAACACATTTTTGTAGTACTTATGAAGGCCTTGTGAAGGCCTTATGAAGGCCGTATGAAGGCCTTATGAAGTCCTTATGAATGCTTCATGAAGCCTTTATAAGCTGAACGTCGTTTAAAGCGGGACAGTTCATTCATTCACTCTCGCACTCTGTCTGCCATTATCTCCCTCCCTCCCTTCATTCACTCTGTCTGCCATTATCTCCCTCCCTCCCTCCCTTCATTCCCTCTGTTTGGCTCACCTCCCTCCCTCCCTTCATTCCCTCTGTTTGGCTCACCTCCCTCCCTCCCTTCATTCCCTCTGTTTGGCTCACCTCCCTCCCTCCCTTCATTCCCTCTGTTTGGCTCACCTCCTCCCTCCCTTCATTCCCTCTGTTTGGCTCACCTCCCTCCCTCCCTTCATTCCCTCTGTTTGGCTCACCTCCCTCCCTCCCTTCATTCCCTCTGTTTGGCTCACCTCCCTCCCTCCCTTCATTCCCTCTTTTTGGCTCACCTCCCTCCCTCCCTTCATTCCCTCTGTTTGGCCCTCCCTCCCCCTTCATTCCCTCCCTCCCTCCCTCCCTCCCTCCCTCCCTCCCCCCTCCCTCCCTCCCTCCCTCCCTCCCTCCCTCCCTCCCTCCCTCCCTCCCTTCATTCCCTCTGTTTGGCTCACACACTCACCTCCCGCCTCCACATGCACTCGAGGACCCCGCACCCCAAAAAACGCAACCCTCTATACAAATACCCACACAGACACTACGCTTTTGCACACGCACTCTCACCCGCCCTCCCCTCTCTCTCTCTTCACCACCACCCGCCCTCCCCCCCTCACCACCCCCTCACACCCCCCTCTTTCTGCCTAATCCTCATCACAGAACCTCCGTCATCAGTGTTTATCTCGCTCCACCAAATCTGCCGTGATTTGATGTTCCTCTGATTCGTCATTTATTACCCCTCCTTTATTCTACCCCCACCCCACCCCCTTTTACCCTACTCCCTCTTACCCCCACTTACCCTACACCCCCTTTATCCTACCCCCTTTACGCCAGCCCCCTTCAAGCTACCCACCTTGTCTGATCCCCCACCCACCCGACCCCACCCCCATGCCATACACACACACACATTCAGTCACATCCTCGTACACACACACGCCCAGAGTTGAACACACACACGCCCAGCGGTGTAGCGGCGGCCATTGTGCTAGCAATGTTTGAGTCGTTGTGAAGCGCCTCTTTACTGGCAACCTAGAGAATGCTGGGATTTACTGCAGCGTGACGTCACGGCGGGCGCCAGCGTGTGTTCGTGTGTGTGGCGTGATGTATCACTCAACCAGTAAAATGATGCAGAGTGGGCACTACATGTTACCCCCCCTCCTTCACACTCTCCTTCTCTTTCACCCGCTCCATCACCCCCTCTTCTTCTCTACTCTCTCCTCTTCTCTCTTCCTCTCTCCATCATCCTCTTCCTCTCTCTCCTCTTCTCCTCTCTCCTCTTCTCTCCTCCTCTCTCCTCTTTCCTCCTCCTCTCTCCTCCCCTCCATCACCCTCTTCTCCTCTCTTCTCCTCTCTCCTCTCTTCTCCCCTCTCCTCCCCTCCTACCTTCTCCTCTCCTCCTCTATCCTCTTATCTTCTCTCTTCTTCTCTCCTATCTCCTCTTCTCTCCTCCGCTCTCCATCACCCTCTTCTCATCTCCTCTCCTTTCTCCTCTTCTCTCCTCCCCTCCATCACCCTCTTCTCCTCTCTCCTCTTCTCTTCCCTTCTCTCCTCTCCTCTCCTTCATCTCCTCTTTCCTCCTCTCATCACCATCTCCTCTCTCTTCTTTCCTTCTCTCCTCCTTTCTTATCCACCTACAACACCCTCTTCACCTCTCTCCTCCTCTCTCCTCCCCTGCATCACCCTTTCTTCTTCCCAAATCTCTCTACCACTCTCTCCTCCTCCGCTCCATCACCCTCTCCTCCGCTCTCCTCCTCTCTCCTCCGCTCTCCTCCGCTCTCCTCCTCTCTCCTCCTCTCTCCTCCGGTCTCCTCCTCTCTCCTCCGACTCCCTCTCTTCTCCTCTCTCCTCCACTCTCCTCCTCTCTCCTCCGCTCTCCCTCTCTCCTCCCTCTCCCTCTCTCCTCCTCTCTCCTCCTCTCTCCTCCTCTCTCCTCCGCTCTCCTCCTCTCTCCTCCCTCTCTCCTCCGCTCTCCTCTGCTCTCCTCCTCTCTCCTCCGGTCTCCTCCTCTCTCCTCCGACTCCCTCTCTTCTCCTCTCTCCTCCACTCTCCTCCTCTCTCCTCCGCTCTCCTCCGCTCTCCTCCTCTCTCCTCCTCTCTCCTCCGGTCTCCTCCTCTCTCCTCCGACTCCCTCTCTTCTCCTCTCTCCTCCCTCTCCTCCTCTCTCCTCCGCTCTCCCTCTCTCCTCCGCTCTCCCTCTCTCTCCTCCTCTCTCCTCCTCTCTCCTCCTCTCTCCTCCGCTCTCCTCCTCTCTCCTCCTCTCTCCTCCGCTCTCCTCTGCTCTCCTCCTCTCTCCTCCGGTCTCCTCCTCTCTCCTCCGACTCCCTCTCTTCTCCTCTCTCCTCCACTCTCCTCCTCTCTCCTCCGCTCTCCCTCTCTCCTCCTCTCTCCTCCGCTCTCCTCTGCTCTCCTCCTCTCTCCTCCGCTCTCCCCTCTCCTCCTCTCTCCTCCGCTCTCCTCTGCTCTCCTCCTCTCTCCTCCGCTCTCCTCCTCTCTCCTCCTCTCTCCTCCGCTCTCCTCCTCTCTCCTCCTCTCTCCTCCCTCCTCCGCTCTCCTCCGCCTCCTCTGCTCTCCTCCTCTCTCCTCCGCTCTCCTCCGCTCTCCTCCGCTCTCCTCCTCTCTCCTCCGCTCTCCTCCTCTCAACTCCTCTCTCCTCCGCTCAACTCCTCCTCCTGCTGTCATCACCTAACTAGGAGCACAGAAACTCTGTTTCAATGTATGTTAGAACTTATAAATGTTTGCGGTATACACACAGCGTGCTGTATACATGGTATAGTGGTATAGTGGTATACACACAGCGTGCTGTATACATGGTATAGTGGTATAGTGGTATACACACAGCGTGCTGTATACATGGTATAGTGGTATAGTGGTATACACACAGCGTGCTGTATACATGGTATAGTGGTATACACACAGCGTGCTGTATACATGGTATAGTGGTATACACACAGCGTGCTGTATACATGGTATAGTGGTATAGTGGTATAGTGGTATACACACAGCGTGCTGTATACATGGTATAGTGGTATAGTGGTATAGTGGTATACACACAGCGTGCTGTATACATGGTATAGTGGTATAGTGGTGTAGTGGTATAGTGGTATACACACAGCGTGCTGTATACATGGTATAGTGGTATACACACAGCGTGCTGTATACATGGTATAGTGGTATAGTGGTATACACACAGCGTGCTGTATACATGGTATAGTGGTATACACACAGCGTGCTGTATACATGGTATAGTGGTATACACACAGCGTGCTGTATACATGGTATAGTGGTATAGTGGTATAGTGGTATACACACAGCGTGCTGTATACATGGTATAGTGGTATAGTGGTGTAGTGGTATAGTGGTATACACACAGCGTGCTGTATACATGGTATAGTGGTATACACACAGCGTGCTGTATACATGGTATAGTGGTATAGTGGTATACACACAGCGTGCTGTATACATGGTATAGTGGTATACACACAGCGTGCTGTATACATGGTATAGTGGTATACACACAGCGTGCTGTATACATGGTATAGTGGTATAGTGGTATACACACAGTGTGCTGTATACATGGTATAGTGGTATAGTGGTATACACACAGCGTGTTGTATACATGGTATAGTGGTATAGTGGTATACACACAGCGTGCTGTATACATGGTATAGTGGTATACACACAGCGTGCTGTATACATGGTATAGTGGTATACACACAGCGTGCTGTATACATGGTATAGTGGTATAGTGGTATAGTGGTATAGTGGTGTAGTGGTATACACACAGCGTGCTGTATACATGGTATAGTGGTATACACACAGCGTGCTGTATACATGGTATAGTGGTATAGTGGTATAGTGGTATACACACAGCGTGCTGTATACATGGTATAGTGGTATAGTGGTATAGTGGTATACACACAGCGTGCTGTATACATGGTATAGTGGTATAGTGGTGTAGTGGTATAGTGGTATACACACAGCGTGCTGTATACATGGTATAGTGGTATAGTGGTGTAGTGGTATAGTGGTATACACACAGCGTGCTGTATACATGGTATAGTGGTATACACACAGCGTGCTGTATACATGGTATAGTGGTATAGTGGTATACACACAGCGTGCTGTATACATGGTATAGTGGTATACACACAGCGTGCTGTATACATGGTATAGTGGTATAGTGGTATAGTGGTATAGTGGTATAGTGGTATACACACAGCGTGCTGTATACATGGTATAGTGGTATACACACAGCGTGCTGTATACATGGTATAGTGGTATACACACAGCGTGCTGTATACATGGTATAGTGGTATAGTGGTATAGTGGTATAGTGGTATAGTGGTATACACACAGCGTGCTGTATACATGGTATAGTGGTATACACACAGCGTGCTGTATACATGGTATAGTGGTATACACACAGCGTGCTGTATACATGGTATAGTGGTATAGTGGTATACACACAGCGTGCTGTATACATGGTATAGTGGTATAGTGGTATAGTGGTATAGTGGTATAGTGGTATACACACAGCGTGCTGTATACATGGTATAGTGGTATAGTGGTATAGTGGTGTAGTGGTATACACACAGCGTGCTGTATACATGGTATAGTGGTATAGTGGTATACACACAGCGTGCTGTATACATGGAATAGTGGTATAGTGGTATAGTGGTATAGTGGTATGGTGGTATAGTGGTATACACACAGCGTGCTGTATACATGGAATAGTGGTATAGTGGTATAGTGGTATACACACAGCGTGCTGTATACATGGTATAGTGGTATAGTGGTATAGTGGTATAGTGGTATACACACAGTGTGCTATATACATGGTATAGTGGTATAGTGGTATAGTGGTATACACACAGCGTGCTGTATAAAGGGTATAGTGGTATAGTGGTATAGTGGTATACACACAGCGTGCTGTATACATGGTATAGTGGTATACACACAGCGTGCTGTATACATGGTATAGTGGTATAGTGGTATAGTGGTATACACACAGCGTGCTGTATACATGGTATAGTGGTATAGTGGTATAGTGGTGTAGTGGTATAGTGGTATAGTGGTATAGTGGTGTAGTGGTGTAGTGGTATAGTGGTATAGTGGTATAGTGGTATAGTGGTATAGTGGTGTAGTGGTATAGTGGTATAGTGGTATATTGGTATAGTGGTGTAGTGGTATAGTGGTATAGTGGTGTAGTGGTGTAGTGGTGTAGTGATATAGTGGTGTAGTGGTATAGTGGTGTAGTGGTGTAGTGGTATAGTGGTGTAGTGGTGTAGTGGTATAGTGGTATAGTGGTTTAGTGGTGTAGTGGTGTAGTGGTGTAGTGGTGTAGTGGTATAGTGGTGTAGTGGTATAGTGCTATAGTGGTATAGTGGTATAGTGGTTTAGTGGTGTAGTGGTATAGTGGTGTAGTGGTGTAGTGGTATAGTGGTGTAGTGGTATAGTGGTGTAGTGGTGTAGTGGTATAGTGGTATAGTGGTATGGTGGTGTAGTGGTGTAGTGGTATAGTGGTTTAGTGGTGTAGTGGTATAGTGGTGTAGTGGTGTAGTGGTGTAGTGGTATAGTGGTGTAGTGGTGTAGTGGTATAGTGGTGTAGTGGTATAGTGGTGTAGTGGTATAGTGGTGTAGTGGTATAGTGGTATATTGGTTTAGTTGTATAGTGGTGTAGTGGTAAAGTGGTGTAGTGGTATAGTGATGTAGTGGTGTAGTGGTATAGTGGTGTAGTGGTATAGTGGTATATTGGTTTAGTTGTATATTGGTTTAGTTGTATAGTGGTGTAGTGGTAAAGTGGTGTAGTGGTATAGTGATGTAGTGGTATAGTGGTGTAGTGGTATAGTGGTATATTGGTTTAGTTGTATAGTGGTGTAGTGGTGTTGTGATGTAGTGGTGTAGTACAATAGTGTATAGTGTATAGTATATAGTGTTTTGTGTATTTTGCTATCGTGTTTAGTGTATAGTGCTGTAGTGTATTGTGTATACCTGGTGTTGTGTGTTGTGGGCAGTAATGTATACATAGTGTAGTGTGTAGTGTACAGTGCTGTCGTGTATAGTACTGCTGTGTATAGTGTATACCTAGTGTAGTGTATAGTGTATAATTCTGCAGCGTATAGTGTATACCTAGAGTAGTGTGTAGTGTATACCTAGAGTAGTGTGTAGTGTATACCTAGTGTAGTGTATACCTAGAGTAGTGTGTAGTGTATACCTAGTGTGGTGTATAGTGTGTAGTGTATAGTGTATACCTAGTGTGGTGTATAGTGTGTAGTGTATAGTGTATACATGGTGTAGTGTGTAGTGTATAGTGTATACCTAGTGTAGTGTGTAGTGTATAGTGTATACCTAGTGTAGTGTGCGGTGTATAGTGTATACCTGGTGTAGTGTATCGTGTTTAGTGTATAGTGTACACCTAGTGTAGTGTATAGTGTGTAGTGTACATTATGTAGTGTATACCTAGTGTAGTGTATATTGGGTAGTGTATACCGAGTGTAGTGTGTAGTGTATAGTGTGTAGTGTATAGTGTATACCTAGTGTAGTGTATAGTGTGTAGTGTACAGTGCTGTAGTGTATGGTGTATACCTAGTGTAGTGTACAGTGTATAGTGTATACCTAGTGTAGTGTGTAGTGTACAGTGCTGTAGTGTACAGTGCTGTAGGGTATAGAGTATAGCTAGTGTCGTGTATAGTGTGTAGTGTATAGTGTGTAGTGTATAGTGCTGTAGTGTATAATGTATACCTAGTGTAGTGTGTAGTGTATACCTGGTGTAGTGTGTTGTGTATACCTAGAGTAGTGTGTAGTGTATACCTACTGTAGTGTGTAGTGTATACCTAGAGTAGTGTGTAGTGTATATCTAGAGTAGTTTATGGTGTATACTGGGTGTAGTGTATACCTAGAGTAGTGTGTAGTGTATATCTACTGTAGTGTATACCTAGAGTAGTGTGTAGTGTATACCTAGAGTAGTGTGTAGTGTATATCTAGAGTAGTTTCTGGTGTATACTGGGTGTAGTGTATACCTAGAGTAGTGTGTAGTGTATACCTACTGTAGTGTATAGTGTATACCTAGAGTAGTGTGTAGTGTATACCTAGAGTAGTGTGTAGTGTATACATAGTGTAGTGTATAATGTACACCTAGTTTAGTTTATGGTGTATACCTAGTGTAGTGTATGGTGTATACCTAGTGTAGTGTATAGTGTATACCTAGTGTAGTTTATGGTGTATACCTAGTGTGGAGTATAGTGTACACCTAGTGTAGCTTATGGTGTATACTTAGTGTAGTGTATGGTGTATACCTAGTGTAGTGTATGGTGTATACCTAGTGTAGTGTATGGTGTATACCTAGTGTAGTGTATACCTAGTGTAGTGTATACATGGTGTAGTGTATACCTAGTGTAGTGCATGGTGTGTACATGGTGTCGTGTATGGTGCATACATGGTGTAGTGTATGGTGTATACCTAGTGTAGTGTATGGTGTATACCTAGTGTAGTGTATACATGGTGTAGTGTATGGTGTATACATGGTGTAGTGTATACCTAGTGTAGTGTATACATGGTGTAGTGTACACCTAGTGTAGTGTGTGGTGTATACATGGTGTAGTGTGTAGTGTATGGTGTATACATGGTGTAGTTTGTAGTGTATGGTGTATACATGGTGTAGTGTATGGTGTATTCATGGTGTAGTGTGTAGTGTATGGTGTATACATGGTGTAGTGCGTAGTGTATGGTGTATACATGGTGTAGTGTGTAGTGTATACATGGTGTAGTGTATGGTGTATACATGGTGTAGTGTATGGTGTATACATGGTGTAGTGTATGGTGTATATATGGTGTAGTGTATGGTGTATACATGGTGTGGTGTATGGTGTATACATGGTGTAGTGTATGGTGTATACATGGTGTAGTGTATGGTGTGTACATGGTGTAGGGTATACCTAGTGTAGTGTATGGTGTATACATGGTGTAGTGTATGGTGTATTCATGGTGTAGTGTGTGGTGTATACATGGTGTAGTGTATGGTGTATACATGGTGTAGTGTATGGTGTATACATGGTGTAGTGTATGTTGTATACATGGTGTAGTGTGTAGTGTATGGTGTATACATGGTGTAGTGTATGGTGTATACATGGTGTAGTGTATGGTGTATACATGCTGTAGTGTATGGTGTATACATGGTGTAGTGTATGGTGTATACATGGTGTAGTGTATGGTGTATACATGGTGTAGTGTATACCTAGTGTAGTGTATACATGGTGTAGTGTATGGTGTATACATGGTGTAGTGTATACCTAGTGTAGTGTATGGTGTATACATGGTGTAGTGTATACCTAGTGTAGTGTATACATGGTGTAGTGTATACCTAGTGTAGTGTATACATGGTGTAGTGTATACCTAGTGTAGTGTATACCTAGTGTAGTGTATGGTGTATACATGGTGTAGTGTATACCTAGTGTAGTGTGTACCTAGTGTAGTGTATGGTGTATACATGGTGTAGTGTATACCTAGTGTAGTGTATACATGGTGTAGTGTATACCTAGTGTAGTGTATACATGGTGTAGTGTATACCTAGTGTAGTGTATACCTAGTGTAGTGTATGGTGTATACATGGTGTAGTGTATACTTAGTGTAGTGTATACATGGTGTAGTGTATACCTAGTCTAGTGTATGGTGTATACATGGTGTAGTGTATACCTAGTGTAGTGTATACGTAGTGTATACCTAGTGTAGTGTATGGTGTATACATGGTGTAGTGTATGGTGTATACATGGTGTAGTGTGTGGTGTATACATGGTGTAGTGTATGGTGTATACATGGTGTAGTGTGTGGTGTATACATGGTGTAGTGTATGGTGTATACATGGTGTAGTGTATAGTGTATACATGGTGTAGTGTGTAGTGTATACATGGTGTACTGTGTAGTGTATGGTGTATACATGGTGTAGTGTGTAGTGTATACATGGTGTAGTGTGTAGTGTATGGTGTATACATGGTGTAGTGTGTGGTGTATACATGGTGTAGTGTGTGGTGTATACATGATGCAGTGTATGGTGTATACATGGTGTAGTGTGTAGTGTATACATGGTGTAGTGTATACCTAGTGTAGTGTGTAGTGTATACCTAGTGTGGTGTATGGCGTATACATGGTGTAGTGTGTGGTGTATACATGGTGTAGTGTGTGGTGTATACATGGTGTAGTGTGTGGTGTATACATGGTGTAGTGTATGGTGTATACATGGTGTAGTGTATGGTGTATACATGGTGTAGTGTGTGGTGTATACCTAGTGTAGTGTATGGTGTATACATGTTGTAGTGTATACCTAGTGTAGTGTGTAGTGTATACCTAGTGTAGTGTATGGTGTATACATGGTGTAGTGTGTGGTGTATACATGGTGTAGTGTATGGTGTATACATGGTGTAGTGTGTGGTGTATACATGGTGTAGTGTATGGTGTATACATGGTGTAGTGTATGGTGTATACATGGTGTAGTGTATACCTAGTGTAGTGTGTAGTGTATACCTAGTGTAGTGTATGGTGTATACATGTTGTAGTGTGTGGTTTATACATGGTGTAGTGTGTAGTGTATACATGGTGTAGTGTATGGTGTATACATGGTGTAGTGTGTAGTGTATGGTGTATCCATGGTGTAGTGTGTAGTGTATACATGGTGTAGTGTATGGTGTATACATGGTGTAGTGTATACCTAGTGTAGTGTATATATGGTGTGGTGTGTAGTGTATACATGGTGTAGTGTGTAGTGTATGGTGTATACATGGTGTAGTGTGTAGTGTATACATGGTGTAGTGTGTGGTGTATACATGGTGTAGTGGGTGTTGTATACATGGTGTAGTGTGTGGTGTATACATGGTGTAGTGTATGGTGTATACATGGTGTAGTGTGTAGTGTATACATGGTGTAGTGTATACCTAGTGTAGTGTGTATTGTATACCTAGTGTAGTGTATGGTGTATACATGGTGTAGTGTATACCTAGTGTAGTGTATGGTGTATACATGGTGTAGTGTATGGTGTATTCATGGTGTAGTGTGTAGTGTATGGTGTATACATGGTGTAGTGTATGGTGTATACATGGTGTAGTGTATGGTGTGTACATGGTGTAGTGTATGGTGTATACATGGTGTAGTGTATGGTGTATACATGGTGTAGTGTATACCTAGTGTAGTGTATACATGGTGTAGTGTGTGGTGTATACATGGTGTATACAGTGTATGGTGTATACATGGTGTAGTGTATGGTGTATACATGGTGTAGTGTGTGGTGTATACATGGTGTAGTGTATGGTGTATACATGGTGTAGTGTGTAGTGTATACATGGTGGTGTAGTGTATACATGGTGTAGTGTATGGTGTACATGGTGTAGTGTATACCTAGTGTGTATACCTAGTGTATGTATACATGGTGTAGTGTATGGTGTATACATGGTGTAGTGTGTGGTGTATACATGGTGTAGTGTATATGGTGTGTGTGGTGTATACATGGTGTAGTGTGTGGTGTATACATGGTGTAGTGTATGGTGTATACATGGTGTAGTGTATGGTGTATACATGGTGTAGTGTGTGGTGTATACCTAGTGTAGTGTATGGTGTATACATGGTGTAGTGTATACCTAGTGTAGTGTGTAGTGTATACCTAGTGTAGTGTATGGTGTATACATGGTGTAGTGTGGTGTAGTGTATACATGGTGTAGTGTATGGTGTATACATGGTGTAGTGTGTGTATACATGGTGTATACATGGTGTATACATGGTGTAGTGTATGGTGTATACATGGTGTAGTGTATACCTAGTGTAGTGTATAGTGTATACATGGTGTAGTGTATGGTGTATACATGTTGTATGTGTGTGGGTTTATACATGGTGTAGTGTGTAGTGTATACATGGTGTAGTGTATGGTGTATACATGGTGTAGTGTGTAGTGTATGGTGTATCCATGGTGTAGTGTGTAGTGTATACATGGTGTAGTGTATGGTGTATACATGGTGTAGTGTATACATGGTGTAGTGTAGTGTATACATGGTATATACATGGTGTGTGTAGTGTATACATGGTGTGTGTGTATGGTGTATGGTGTATACATGGTGTAGTGTATGTGTATACATGTGTATACATGGTGTGGTGTAGTGTATGGTGTATACTATGGTGTATACATGGTGTAGTGTGTGGTGTATACATGGTGTAGTGTATGGTGTATACATGGTGTAGTGTATACATGGTAGTGTATACATGGTGTAGTGTAGTGTATGTAGTGTACCTAGTGTAGTATGGTGTACATGGTGTAGTGTGTAGTGTATACCTAGTGTAGTGTATACATGGTGTGTATACATGGTGTGTGTGTAGTGTATACCTAGTGTAGTGTATACATGGTGTAGTGTGTGGTGTATACATGGTGTAGTGTATGGTGTATACATGGTGTAGTGTGTAGTGTATACATGGTGGTGTGGTGTATACATGGTGTAGTGTATGGTGTGTACATGGTGTAGTGTGTATGGTGTATACATGGTGTAGTGTATGGTGTATACATGGTGTAGTGTGTGGTGTATACATGGTGGTGTATGGTGTATACATGGTGTAGTGTAGTGTATACATGGTGTAGTGTATGGTGTATACATGGTGTAGTGGTGTAGTGTATACCTAGTGTAGTGTATGGTGTATACATGGTGTAGTGTATACCTAGTGTAGTGTATACATGGTGTAGTGTATACATGGTGTAGTGTATGGTGTATACATGGTGTAGTGTATACCTAGTGTAGTGTATACATAGTGTAGTGTATGGTGTATACATGGTGTAGTGTATACCTAGTGTAGTGTATACCTATGGTGTAGTGTATAGTGTATACATGGTGTAGTGTAGTGTAGTGTATACATGGTGTAGTGTATACATGGTGTAGTGGTGTAGTGTATACATAGTGTAGTGTATACCTAGTGTAGTGTATACATGGTGTAGTGTATACCTAGTGTAGTGTATACCTAGTGTAGTGTATGGTGTATACATGGTGTAGTGTATACCTAGTGTAGTGTATGGTGTATACATGGTGTAGTGTATACCTAGTGTGGTGTATACATGGTGTGTATGGTGTATACATGGTGTAGTGTATGGTGTATACATGGTGTAGTGTATAGTGTATGTAGTGTATACATGGTGTAGTGTATGGTGTAGTGTAGTGTATACATGGTGTAGTGTATGGTGTATACATGGTGTAGTGTAGTGTAGTGTATACATGGTGTAGTGTGTATAGTGTGTATACATGTGTAGTGTGTAGTGTATGGTGTATACATGGTGTAGTGTATGGTGTATACATGGTGTAGTGTATACATGGTGTAGTGGGTGTGGTGTATACATGGTGTAGTGTGTAGTGTGTATACATGGTGTAGTGTGTAGTGTATACATGGTGTAGTGTAGTGTATACATACATGGTGTAGTGTATAGTGTATACATGGTGTAGTGTGTATACATGGTGTAGTGTGTAGTGTATACATGGTGTAGTGTGTAGTGTATGGTGTATACATGGTGTAGTGTGTGGTGTATACATGGTGTAGTGTGTGTAGTGTGTATACCATGGTGTATGGTGTATACATGGTGTAGTGTGTGGTGTATACATGGTGTAGTGTATACCTAGTGTAGTGTGTAGTGTATACCTAGTGTAGTGTATGGTGTATACATGGTGTAGTGTGTGGTGTATACATGGTGTAGTGTATGGTGTATACATGGTGTAGTGTATGGTTTATACATGGTGTAGTGTGTGGTGTATACATGGTGTAGTGTGTAGTGTATACATGGTGTAGTGTATGGTGTATACATGGTGTAGTGTATGGTGTATCCATGGTGTAGTGTGTAGTGTATACATGGTGTAGTGTATGGTGTATACATGGTGTAGGGTATACCTAGTGTAGTGTGTAGTGTATACCTAGTGTAGTGTATGGTGTATACATGGTGTAGTGTGTGGTGTATACATGGTGTAGTGTATGGTGTATACATGGTGTAGTGTGTGGTGTATACATGGTGTAGTGTGTGGTGTATACATGGTGTAGTGTGTGGTGTATACATGGTGTAGTGTATACCTAGTGTAGTGTATACCTAGTGTAGTGTATGGTGTATACATGGTGTAGTGTATACCTAGTGTAGTGTATGGTGTATACATGGTGTAGTGTATACCTAGTGTAGTGTATACATGGTGTAGTGTGTAGTGTATACATGGTGTAGTGTGTAGTGTATGGTGTATACATGGTGTAGTGTGTAGTGTATACATGGTGTAGTGTGTAGTCTATGGTGTATACATGGTGTAGTGTGTGGTGTATACATGGTGTAGTGTGTGGTGTATACATGTTGTAGTGTATGGTGTATACATAGTGTAGTGTGTAGTGTATACATGGTGTAGTGTATACCTAGTGTAGTGTGTAGTGTATACCTAGTGTAGTGTATGGTGTATACATGGTGTAGTGTGTGGTGTATACATGGTGTAGTGTGTGGTGTATACATGGTGTAGTGTGTGGTGTATACATGGTGTAGTTTATGGTGTATACATGGTGTAGTGTGTGGTGTATACATGGTGTAGTGTATACCTAGTGTAGTGTATGGTGTACACATGGTGTGGTGTGTGGTGTATACCTAGTGTAGTGTATGGTGTATACATGGTGTAGTGTATACCTAGTGTAGTGTGTAGTGTATACCTAGTGTAGTGTATGGTGTATACATGGTGTAGTGTGTGGTGTATACATGGTGTAGTGTATGGTGTATACATGGTGTAGTGTGTGGTGTATACATGGTGTAGTGTATGGTGTATACATGGTGTAGTGTATGGTGTATACATGGTGTAGTGTGTGGTGTATACCTAGTGTAGTGTATGGTGTATACATGGTGTAGTGTATACCTAGTGTAGTGTGTAGTGTATACCTAGTGTAGTGTATGGTGTATACATGGTGTATTGTGTGGTGTATACCTAGTGTAGTGTATGGTGTATACATGGTGTAGTGTATACCTAGTGTAGTGTATGGTGTATACATGGTGTAGTGTATGGTGTATACATGGTGTAGTGTGTGGTGTATACATGGTGTAGTGTATGGTGTATACATGGTGTAGTGTGTAGTGTATACATGGTGTAGTGTGTAGTGTATGGTGTATACATGGTGTAGTGTGTGGTGTATACATGGTGTAGTGTATGGTGTATACATGGTGTAGTGTATACATATTGTAGTGTATGGTGTATACATGGTGTAGTGTATGGTGTATACCTAGTGTAGTGTATACATGGTGTAGTGTATACCTAGTGTAGTGTATACCTAGTGTAGTGTATGGTGTATACATGGTGTAGTGTATACCTAGTGTAGTGTATGGTGTATACATGGTGTAGTGTATACCTAGTGTAGTGTATACATGGTGTAGTGTGTAGTGTATACATGGTGTAGTGTGTAGTGTATGGTGTAGTACATGGTGTATACATGGTGTAGTGTGTAGTGTATACATGGTGTAGTGTGTAGTCTATGGTGTATACATGGTGTAGTGTGTGGTGTATACATGGTGTAGTGTGTGGTGTATACATGTTGTAGTGTATGGTGTATACATAGTGTAGTGTGTAGTGTATACATGGTGTAGTGTATACCTAGTGTAGTGTGTAGTGTATACCTAGTGTAGTGTATGGTGTATACATGGTGTAGTGTGTGGTGTATACATGGTGTAGTGTGTGGTGTATACATGGTGTAGTGTGTGGTGTATACATGGTGTAGTTTATGGTGTATACATGGTGTAGTGTGTGGTGTATACCTAGTGTAGTGTATGGTGTATACATGGTGTAGTGTATACCTAGTGTAGTGTATGGTGTACACATGGTGTGGTGTGTGGTGTATACCTAGTGTAGTGTGTGGTGTATACATGGTGTAGTGTATACCTAGTGTAGTGTGTAGTGTATACCTAGTGTAGTGTATGGTGTATACATGGTGTAGTGTGTGGTGTATACATGGTGTAGTGTAGTGTATACATGGTGTAGTGTGTGGTGTATACATGGTGTAGTGTGTGGTGTATACATGGTGTAGTGTATGGTGTATACATGGTGTAGTGTATACCTAGTGTAGTGTATGGTGTATACATGGTGTAGTGTATACCTAGTGTAGTGTGTAGTGTATACCTAGTGTAGTGTATGGTGTATACATGGTGTATTGTGTGGTGTATACCTAGTGTAGTGTATGGTGTATACATGGTGTAGTGTATACCTAGTGTAGTGTATGGTGTATACATGGTGTAGTGTATGGTGTATACATGGTGTAGTGTGTGGTGTATACATGGTGTAGTGTATGGTGTATACATGGTGTAGTGTGTAGTGTATACATGGTGTAGTGTGTAGTGTATGGTGTATACATGGTGTAGTGTGTGGTGTATACATGGTGTAGTGTATGGTGTATACATGGTGTAGTGTATACATATTGTAGTGTATGGTGTATACATGGTGTAGTGTATGGTGTATACCTAGTGTAGTGTATGGTATATACATGGTGTAGTGTATGGTGTATTTTTGGTGTAGTGTATACCTAGTGTAGTGTATACCTTGTGTAGTGTGTAGTGTATACCTAGTGTAGTGTATACATGGTGTAGTGTGTGGTGTATACATGGTGTAGTGTATACCTAGTGTAGTGTATACATGGTGTAGTGTATGGTGTATACATGGTGTAGTGTATGGTGTATACATGGTGTAGTGTGTGGTGTATACATGGTGTAGTGTATGGTGTATACATGGTGTAGTGTGTGGTGTATACATGGTGTAGTGTATGGTGTATACATGGTGTAGTGTATACCTAGTGTAGTGTATGGTGTATACATGGTGTAGTGTATACATGGTGTAGTTTATGGTGTATACATGGTGTAGTGTGTAGTGTATGGTGTATACATGGTGTAGTGTGTAGTGTATACATGGTGTAGTGTATACCTAGTGTAGTGTATGGTGTATACATGGTGTAGTGTATACATGGTGTAGTGTATACCTAGTGTGGTGTATACATGGTGTAGTGTATGGTGTATACATGGTGTAGTGTATGGTGTATACATGGTGTAGTGTATGGTGTATACATGGTGTATTGTATACCTAGTGTAGTGTATGGTATATACATGGTGTAGTGTATACATGGTGTAGTGTATGGTGTATACATGGTGTAGTGTATGGTGTATACATGGTGTAGTGTATACCCAGTGTAGTGTATGGTGTATACATGGTGTAGTGTATGGTGTATACATGGTGTAGTGTATACCTAGTGTAGTGTATGGTGTATACATGGTGTAGTGTATACCTAGTGTAGTGTATGGTGTATACATTGTGTAGTGTATGGTGTATTCATGGTGTAGTGTATGGTGTATACATGGTGTAGTGTGTAGTGTATGGTGTATTCATGGTGTAGTGTATGGTGTATACATGGTGTAGTGTATACCTAGTGTAGTGTATGGTGTATACATGGTGTAGTGTATGGTGTATACATGGTGTAGTGTATACCTAGTGTAGTGTATGGTGTATACATGGTGTAGTGTGTAGTGTATACATGGTGTAGTGTATGGTGTATACCTAGTGTAGTGTATGGTGTATACCTAGTGTAGTGTATACATGGTGTAGTGTATACCTAGTGTAGTGTATACATGGTGTAGTGTGTAGTGTATACATGGTGTAGTGTATACCTGGTGTAGTGCATGATGTATACATGGTGTAGTGTATACCTAGTGTAGTGCATGGTGTATACATGGTGTAGTGTATGGTGTATACATGGTGTAGTGTATGGTGTATACATGGTGTAGTGTGTAGTGTATACCTAGTGTAGTGTATGGTGTATACATGGTGTAGTGTATGGTGTATACATGGTGTAGTGTGTAGTGTATACCTAGTGTAGTGTATGGTGTATACATGGTGTAGTGTATGGTGTATACATGGTATATGGTGTGTGTGGTGTATACATGGTGTAGTGTATGGTGTACACATGGTGTAGTGTATGGTGTATACATGGTGTAGTGTATGGTGTATACATGGTGTAGTGTATGGTGTATACATGGTGTAGTGTGTGGTGTATACATGGTGTAGTGTATGGTGTATACATGGTGTAGTGTATGGTGTATACATGGTGTAGTGTGTGGTGTATACATGGTGTAGTGTATGGTGTATACATGGTGTAGTGTATGGTGTACACATGGTGTAGTGTATGGTGTATACATGGTGTAGTTTATGGTGTATACATGGTGTAGTGTGTGGTGTACCCCATAAGAACTCCCTTGTCCAGTATACTGCAGCCGGAAGCCAGCAGAACTAACAACATAAATCAGGAGGTTTCCCCAGCTCACACATACACACACACACACACACACACACCCTCTCATCCTTTTGTCCTCTCCTTAAGCCCTCTCTCACCCTTCCCTCTCTCTCACCCTTTCCCTCTCTCCTTATCTCCTTCTCCATTCATCTCTTTCCTCTTCCATCCCTCTCCTCCTCTCGCCATCTCTCTCCTCCTCCTCCATCCCTCTCCTCCTCCTCTCTCCATCCCTCTCCTCCTCCTCTCTCCATTCCTCTCCTCCTCCTCCATCCCTCTCCTCCTCCATCCCTCTCCTCCTCCTCTCTCTATCCCTCTCCTCCTCCTCCTCCTCCATCCCTCTCCTCCTCCTCACTCCATCCCTCTCCTCCTCCTCACTCCATCCTCCTCTCCTTTCATCGCTCTCCTCCTCCTCCATCCCTCTCCTCCTCCTCTCTCCATCCCTCTCCTCCTCCTCCTCCTCCTCCTCCATCCCTCTCCTCCTCCATCCCTCTCCTCCTCCTCCTCTCTCCATCCTCTCCTCCTTCTCACTCCATCCTCCTCTCCTTTCATCCCTCTCCTCCTCCATCCCTCTCCTCCTCCATCCCTCTCCATCCCTCTCCTCCTCTCTCCTCCTCCTCTCTCCATCCCTCTTCTCCTCTCTCCTTCCCTCTCCTCCTATCTCCATCCCTCTCCTCCTCTCTCCATCCCTCTCCTCCTCCTCCTCCTCCATCCCTCTCCTCCTCTCTCCATCCCTCTTCTCCTCTCTCCATCCCTCTTCTCCTCTCTCCATCCCTCTTCTCCTCTCTCCATCGCTCTCCTCCTCCTCACTCCATCGCTCTCCTCCTCCTCACCCCATCCTCCTCTCCTTTCATATCCTGGCCACCGAGACAAAGGAGAGCTGGTGGGAAACACGTACACACGTACACACACACACACACACACACACACACACACACACACACACACACACACATACAAACACAGACTAAGAGCACTTAGCTTTCTGTGTGTGTCTCCAAAAATCACATTTTATTGGTCATGTACACATTCAGCAGATGTTATTGCATGTGTAGTGAAAGGCATGTGTTAATAGCTCCAAAAGTTCAGTAGTATCTAACAATTCACAATAATGCACACAAATCTAAAAGTATAAGAATGGAATTAAAAAATACGAAGATCAATTTCGAAGTCCGAAGTATGTATATGTGTGTGTGATGTTTTGTATTGTTAGATGGGATGTATAGATGTTGTGTATTGTTAGATGGGATATATAAATGTATAGATGTTGTGTATTGTTAGTAGGGATATATAGATGTATAGATGTTGTGTATTTTTAGATGGGATATATAGATGGGATATATTGATGGTGTGTATTGTTAGATGGGATATATAGATGTGTATATTGTTAGATTGGATGTATAGATGTGTATATTGTATGTATAGATGTGTATATTGTTAGATTCGATGTATAGATGTGTATATTGTTAGATGGGATGTATAGATGTTGTGTATTGTTAGATGGGATATATAGATGTGTATATTGTTAGATTGGATGTATAGATGTGTATATTGTTAGATTGGATGTATAGATGTGTATATTGTTAGATTGGATGTATAGATGTGTATATTGTTAGATTGGATGTATGAATGTATAGATGTCTGTTTGTTAGATTGGATGTATAGATGTGTCTATTGTTAGATTGGATGTATAGATGTGTATATTGTTAGATTGGATGTATGAATGTATAGATGTGTATTGTGAGGTGGGATATATAGATAATGTGTATTGTTACATGGGATGTAAAGATACATAGATGGAAATATATCCCATCTTACAATACACAACATCTATAAATTCCGAAATAACAATACACAACATTCATATATCCCAACTAACACTACACAACATCAAGAGCTCCATGTATCCCATCTAACAATATACAACTTCTATACATTTATATATCCCATCTAACAATACACAACATCTATTTATGCCAACTAACTGTCACGATCGTCATACAGGACGGACCAAGGTGCAGCGTGAGTTGAGTTCCACATCTTTATTTAAAGAGAAACTTCAAAAACATTGAACAAACATTGAAACGTGAAAGCCGTGGTGAAACATGCACACACACAAAACAATATCCCACAAAGCAGGCGGGAACAATGAACAACTTAAGTATGATCCCCAATTATTACAACGATAATCAGCTGCCTCTAATTGGGAACCATACCAAAATACACCAAGAGGAAGGCTCCGGCCATGGAGCAGGACTGGACGCCGTGCCTGGACTGGGCACCGGCGCAGAGGAACGCTCCGGCCATGGAGCAGGACTGGACGCCATGCCTGGACTGGGCACCGGTGCAGAGGAACGCTCCGGCCATGGAGCAGGACTGGACGCCATGCCTGGACTGGGCATCGGCGCAGAGGAAGGCTCCGACCATAGAGCTGGGTTGGACGCCGTGCCTGGACTGGGCACCCGCGCAGAGGAAGGCTCCGGCCATGGAGCAGGACTGGACGCCGTGCCTGGACTGGGCACCGGCGCAGAGGAAGACTCCGACCATAGAGCTGGGTTGGACGCCGTGCCTGGACTGGGCACCGGTGCAGAGGAACGCTCCGACCATAGAGCTGGGTTGGACGCCGTGCCTGGACTGGGCACCGGTGCAGAGGAAGGCTCCGACCATAGAGCTGGGTTGGACGCGGTGCCTGGACTGGGCACCGGCGCAGAGGAAGGCTCCGACCATAGAGCTGGGTTGGACGCCGTGCCTGGACTGGGCACCGGCGCAGAGGAAGGCTCCGACCATAGAGCTGGGATGGACGCCGTGCCTGGACTGGGCACCGGCGTAGAGGAAGGCTCCGACCATAGAGCTGGGTTGGACACCGTGCCTGGACTGGGCACCGGTGCAGAGGAAGGCTCCGACCATAGAGCTGGGTTAGACGCCGTGCCTGGACTGGGCACCGTCGCAGGAAGCTCTGGACTGTTGACCGTTACAGGAAGCTCTGGACTGTGAACCGTCGCAGGAGGTTCCGGGCTGTAGACCGTCGCTGGAGACTTCGGACTGTACCCACGCACTGGAGGCCTGGTGCGTGGAGCACGGTACAGGTGGCACCGGACTGATGACACGCTCTTCAGCACGCCTGCGCTGCAGCATACTCCTCGCTAACACCTCTCTCCGGTATTCCTCACTCCTCCATCGATTGCCAGACGGTCTCTCCTCTCCTGCAGCATACTCCTAGCTAACACCTCTCTCCGGTATTCCCCATTAAACTCCTCCATCGATTGCCAGACGGTCTCTCCTCTGCTGCAGCATACTCCTAGCTAACACCTCTCTCCGGTATTCCTCACTCCTCCATCGATTGCCAGACGGTCTCCTCTGCTCAGCCAAAAAGATCTTGGGGTTTCTGTGGCCGTCGTCGCTGTCCTTCCTGATTCCTTGGCGACTCCCTCCAAGGAACGGTCTCGCATCCTCCCAGGATCTCCTCCCATGTCCAACTCACTTTTTCCTCCCTGGCACGCTGCTTGGTCCTTTGTGGTGGAATATTCTGTCACGATCGTCATACAGGACGGACCAAAGTGCAGCGTGAGTTGAGTTCCACATCTTTATTTAAAGTGAAACTTCAAAAAACTAAAAACTAAATGTGAATAGCCGTGGTGAAACATGCACACACACAAAACAATATCCCACAAAGCAGGTGGGAACAATGAACAACTTAAGTATGATCCCCAATTAGAGACAATGATAATCAGCTGCCTCTAATTGGGAACCATACCAAAATAGACCAACATAGAAATATACAGACTAGAACACCCCCTAGTCAAGCCCTTACCTAAAACACCACAGAGAACCCCAAGGGCTCTCTATGGTCAGGGAGTGACACTAACAATACACAACATCTATATATCCTATTTAACAATACACAACATATATATATATCAATACATCCCAAACTAAAATACACAACTTCTATACATCTATATATCTATACATCCCATCTAACAATACACAACATCTATATATCCCATCTGACAATACACAACATCTATATATCCCATCTGACAACATCTATACATCTATATATCCCATCTAACAATACACAACATCTATACATCCCATCTGACAACATCTATACATCCCATGTAACTGTTAAGGGATTTTTATCCATAATGACTAAATGATGTATACATTTCAATCAGGACTGACTAATCAGAATACTATTATGTTACTGTATAGATGTAAGAATTTTATTTTAATCCTAGTACTGAATATAATGTGTGTAATTATAATCAAGAATTAGAACAAAGACTGTCTGTTCCTTGGTAGAAACGAATGAACTTATCGTCAGACTGGCTAGAATGCTTATCTACACAGGGAGACCTTGGCCTGGTCGTAAATGATCTAAACCGGTGGGGTCAGATGTAGGAAGGCTTGTGAACTATACTGCCATTGTATCTGAGAGGAGGAAGGACGGGGCGGTTAAAAACCTATGACGTCATCTTCAGTTTATAACCTGTTGTAAATTGTATCATGTTCAGTACTCTCGAAAATAAACGCTATTGCTTGATTTTGAGACTGGTCTCAGCCCATTTTATGCAAATAAGTATCTTACAAATCCTTAGATTGGGGCTGAGTGTATTAATTGAATTGGGTAATAAACATATAGGAATTTAATTCCTCTATCAGTAACAATACACATCATTTATACATCCCATCTAACAATACACAATATCTATACATCTATATATCTCATCTGACAACACACAACATCTATCCAACTATATATCCCATCGAACAACACAATATCTATCATCTATGCATCACATCTAACAACACACAACATCTATACATCTATATATCCCATATAACAACACACAACACCTATATATCCCATATAACAACACACAACATCTATACATCCCATCTAACAATACACAACATCTATATATCCCATCTAACAATACACAACATCTATATATCCCTACTAACAATACACAACATCTATATATCCCATCTAACAATAGACAACATCTATACATCTACAGTATATATCACATCTAACAATACACAACATCTATACATCCCATCTAGCTATACACAACATCTATATATCCCATCTAACAATACACAACATCTATACATCTATAAATCCCAAAAAACAATACACACCAACTATACATCTATATATCCCTACTAACAATACACAACATCTATATATCCCATCTAACAATACACAACATCTATACATCTATAAATCCCAAAAAACAATACACAACATCTATACATCCCATCTAACAATACACAACATCTATACATCCCAACAAATAATACACAACATCTATATATCCCATCTAACAATACACAACATCTATACATCCCAACAAACAATACACAACATCTATATATCACATCTAACAATACACACCTATACATCTATATATCCCAACAAATCTCTATATCTATTCATCCCATCTGAAAATACTCAACATCTATACATTTTTACATCCCATCTAACGAAACACACCTATACATCCCATCTAACAATACACAACATCTATACATCTATACATCCCATCTAACATCTTGGTCACCTACAAGCAAGATTTCTGGCTCTCACAGACCTGTAACTTCTTCTTTAAGAGGCTCCTCTGTCCTCCACTCGTTACCTGTATTAATGGCACCTGTTTGAACTTGTTATCAGTATAAAAGACACCTGTCCACAACCTCAAACAGTCCCACTCCCACTCCATTCCGTTGTCCTGGGTGAAAGGCAGAACACAGGATCCGCTTCGCGAAAGTCATATTCTTGGTCGTACTGATGGTGAGTTGACGCTGCTCTTATATTCAGTAGTTCTTCTCGACTGTATGTAATGAAACCTAAGATGACCTGGGGTACTAATGTAAGAAATGACACGTAAAAAAACAAAAAACTGCATAGTTTCCTAGGAACGTGAAGCGAGGCGGCCATCTCTGTCGGCGCCGGAAGTGACTCCCACGCTGAGGTCTGTTCAACACTGGTCCGACCAATCTGATTCCACACTCCAAGACTGCTTCCATCACGTGGACTGGGATATGTTTCGTATTGCGTCAGACAACAACATTGACGAATACGCTGATTCGGTGTGCGAGTTCATTAGAACGTGCGTTGAAGATGTCGTTCCCATAGCATCGATTAAAACATTCCCAAACCAGAAACCGTGGATTGATGGAAGCATTCGCGTGAAACTGAAAGCCGAACCACTGCTTTTAATCAGGGCAAGGTGACCGGAAATATGACCGAATACAAACAGTGTAGCTATTCCCTCCGCAAGGCAATCAAACAAGCTAAGCGTCAGTATAGAGACAAAGTAGAATCTCAATTCAACGGCTCAGACACAAGAGGTATGTGGCAGGGTCTACAGTCAATCACGGATTACAAAAAGAAAACCAGCCCCGTCACGGACCCGGATGTCTTGCTCCTAGGCAGACCGCTTGCTCCCAGGCAGACCGCTTTGAGGACAATACAGTGCCACTGACACGGCCTGCAACCAAAACATGCGGCCTGTCCTTCACTGCAGCCGAGGTGAGTAAAACATTTAAACGTGTTAACCCTCGCAAGGCTGCAGGCCCAGACGGCATCCCCAGCCGCGCCCTCAGAGCATGCGCAGACCAGCTGGCTGGTGTGTTTACGGACATATTCAATCAATCCCTATCCCAGTCTGCTGTTCCCACATGCTTCAAGAGGGCCACCATTGTTCCTGTTCCCAAGAAAGCTAAGGTAACTGAGCTAAACGACTACCGCCCCGTAGCACACTCTTCCGTCATCATGAAGTGCTTTGAGAGACTAGTCAAGGACCATATCACCTCCACCCTACCTGACACCCTAGACCCACTCCAATTTGCTTACCGCCCAAATAGGTCCACAGACGATGCAATCTCAACCACACTGCACACTGCCCTAACCCACCTGGACAAGAGGAATACCTATGTGAGAATGCTGTTCATCGACTACAGCTTGGCATTTAACACCATAGTACCCTCCAAGCTCGTCATCAAGCTCGAGACCCTGGGTCTCGACCCCGCCCTGTGCAACTGGGTACTGAACTTCCTGATGGGCCGCCCCCAGGTGGTGAGGGTAGGCAACAACATCTCCACCCCGCTGATCCTCAACACTGGGGCCACACAAGGGTGCGTTCTGAGCCCTCTCCTGTACTCCCTGTTCACCCACGACTGCGTGGCCACGCACGCCTCCAACTCAATCATCAAGTTTGCGGATGACACAACAGTGGTAGGCTTGATTACCAACAACGACGAGACGGCCTACAGGGAGGAGGTGAGGGCCCTCGGAGTGTGGTGTCAGGAAAATAACCTCACACTCAACGTCAACAAAACTAAGGAGATGATTGTGGACTTCAGGAAACAGCAGAGGGAAGACCCCCCTATCCACATCGATGGAACAGTAGTGGAGAGGGTAGCAAGTTTTAAGTTCCTCGGCATACACATCACAGACAAACTGAATTGGTCCACCCACACGGACAGCATCGTGAAGAAGGCGCAGCAGCGCCTCTTCAACCTCAGGAGGCTGAAGAAATTCGGCTTGTCACCAAAAGCACTCACAAACTTCTACAGATGCACAATCGAGAGCATCCTGGCAGGCTGTATCACCACTAGAAGCACAAGCATTTCGCTACACTCGCATTAACATCTGCTAACCATGTGTATGTGACAAATAAAATTTGATTTGATTTGATTTGATTTGATTTAGAAACAAAATTGTAGACCTGCACCAGGCTGGGAAGACTGAATCTGCAATAGGTAAGCAGCTTGGTTTGAAGAAATCAACTGTGGGAGCAATTATTAGGAAATGGAAGACATACAAGACCACTGATAATCTCCCTCGGTCTGGGGCTCCACGCAAGATCTCATCCCGTGGGGTCAAAATGATCACAAGAACGGTGAGCAAAAATCCCAGAACCACACGGGGGGACCTAGTGAATGACCTGCAGAGAGCTGGGACCAAAGTAACAAAGCCTACCATCAGCATTGAAGATGAAACGTGGCTGGGTCCTTTCAGCATGACAATGATCCCAAACACACCGCCCGGGCAACGAAGGAGTGGCTTCGTAAGAAGCATTTCAAGGTCCTGGAGTGGCCTAGCCAGTCTCCAGATCTCAACCCCATAGAAAATCTTTGGAGGGAGTTGAAAGTCTGTGTTGCCCAGCAACAGCCCCAAAACATCACTGCTCTAGAGGAGATCTGCATGGAGGAATGGGCCAAAATACCAGCAACAGTGTGTGAAAACCTTGTTAAGACTTACAGAAAATGTTTGACCTCTGTCATTGCCTCTGTCAAGGGTATATAACAAAGTATTGAGATAAACTTTTGTTGTTGACCAAATACTTATTTTCCACCATAATTTGCAAATAAATGCCTTAAAAGTCCTACAATGTGATTTTCTGGATTTTTTTTTCTAATTTTGTCTGTCATAGTTGAAGTGTACCTATGATGAAAATTACAGGCCTCTCTCATCTTTTTAAGTGGGAGAACTTGCACAATTGGTGGCTGACTAAATACTTTTTTGCCCCACTGTATGTTATGGATAGCATGTGGATAGCACAGGAGGCTGCTGAGGGGAGGACGGCTCATAAAAGGATGGAATGGAGTGAATGGAATGGTATCAAACACCTGGAAACCATGGAAACCACGTGTTTGATGGATTTGATACCATTCCACTGATTCCACTCCAGTCATTACCACGAGCCCGTCCTTCCCAATTAAGGTGCCACCAGCCTGGATATAATATATAGTGTATCTGAAGAATACATGAATAGAATAGTATATGTACAGCAATGGTTGAATAGGATGAACTTGACTCGAATACAGTAAATACATATGAAATGCGAAAAACAGGATGTAAACATTATTAAAGTGACCAGTGTTCCATGTCTATTTACATAGTGTAGCAGTCTCTAAGGTGCAGGGTTGAATAACTGGGTTTTTACGGCTAGTGACCAAAGTTCAGGGCAGGGTACTGGGCAGACCCCGGCTAATGGTGACTATTTAACAGTCTGATGGCCTTGAGATAGAAGCTGTTTTCAGTCTTTCGATTCCAGCTTTGTTGCACCTGTACTGACCTCTCCTTCTGGATGATAGCGGGGTGAACAGGCCGTGGCTCGGGTGGTTGATGTCCTTGATGATCTTTTTGGCTTCCTGTGACATTGGGTGCTGTAGGTGTCATGGAGGGCAGGTAGTTTGCCCACGGGGATGCGTTGGGTAGACCGCACCACCCTCTGGAGGGCTTTGCAGTTGCAGGCGGTGCAGTTGCCGTACCAGGCGGTGATACAGCCCGACAGGATGCTCTCAATTGTAGATCTGTAAAAGTTTGTGAGGGTCTTAGGGGTCAAGCTTAATTTCTTCAGCCTACTGAGGTAGAAGAGGTCGCTGTTGCGCCTACTTCACCACTCTGTCTGTGTGGGTGAACCATTTCAGATTGTCAGTGATGTGTACGCTGAGAAACTTTGTTAGGAAGCTTTCCACCTTCTCCGCTGTGGTCCCGTTGATGTGAATAGGGGCGTGCTCTCTCTGTTGTCTCCTGAAGTCCACGATCAGCTCTTTGTTTTTGTCGACGTTGAGGGAGAGGTTATTTTCCTGGCACCACTCTGCCAGGGCTCTCACCTCCTCCCTGTAGGCTGTCTCGTCATTGTTGGTAATCAGGCCTGCTACTGTAGTTTTGTTGTCTACAAACTTGACGATTGGGTTGAAGGCATCCGTGGCCACGCAGTCATGGGTGAACAAGGAGTACAGGAAGGGGCTGAGCATGCACCCTTGTGGGGCCCCTGTGTTAAGGAAGCAGAGATGTTATCTACCTTCACCGCCTGGTGGCGGCATGTCAGTAAGTCCAGGACCCAGTTGCACAGGGCGGGGTTCAGACCCAGTGCCTCCATCTTGATGATGAGCTTGGAGGGTACTATGGTGTTGAAGGCTGCGCTATAGTCAATGAACAGCATTCTCACATAGGTATTCCTCTTGTCCAGATGGGTTAGGGCAGTGTGCAGTGCAACGGCGATTGCATCGTCTGTGGATCCATTGGGGCGGTAAACGAATTGCAGTGGGTCTAGGGTGTCAGGTAAGGTAGAGATGATATGATCCTTGACTACTCTCTCAAAGCACTTCATGATGACAGAGGTGAGTGCAACGGGGCGATAGTCATTTACCTTTGCTTTCTTGGGTACAGCAATAATGGTTGACATCTTGAAGCAAGTGGGGAAAACAGACTGGGATAGGGAGAGATTGAATATGTCCATAAACACTCCAGCCAACTGGTCTGCACATGCTCTGAGGACGCGGCTAGGTATGCGGTCTGGGCCGGCAGCCTTGCGAGGGTTAAATGTCTTACTCATGTCAGCCACGGAGAATGAGAGCCCACAGTCCTCAAAGCGGGCGAAGAAGCTGCTTGTGAAGATGCCATTGCCTGGACAATTGACGTCCTTTCCAGTCACAACTTGTGCTGTTGCTAACATTACTTTGCTAGCTGCCAACTTTACATTTTTTATATCGTTTTATATTTTTATAACTTTTTATTTTTTTTGCTTTATTTGGACATGGTTCTACACGACCTCCACAGATAAGTAGTAATGATATATATTCATATAAATATTAACATGCCTTCTAATTGCCGTACTCATAATACACAGGAGAATGATCACCTTACGGTGAGGATAGCCGTGCTGCAAGCCCAGCTTCAGACACAATCGTTTAAGTGTAGGAAAAGATGAAACAGCATCTGTGCCACTAGGAAGTACAAATAGTAGTATAAATCCCAGCACACTCCATTACCCGCAGTATTAGACTTAAAACGAATCATCCAGCGATCACACACTGTTTACCAGGGGCCAGGCTAATCTGAAGATGGTGCTGGCTATAGCTAAAGCTAAAACTGGTGAGTGTAGAGAGTATAGAGATATTGTTATCCACGTCGGCACCAACAATGTTAGGATGAAACAGTCAGAGGTCACCAAGCGCAACATAGCTTCAGCGTGTAAATCAGCTAGAAAAGATGTGTCGGCATCGAGTAATTGTCTCTGGCCCCCTCCCAGTTAGGGGGAGTGATGAGCTCTACGGCAGAGTCTCACAACTCAATTGCTGGTTGAAAACTGTTTTCTGCCCCTCCCAAAAGATAGAATTTGTAGATAATTGGCCCTCTGTCTGCGACTCACCCACAAACAGGACCAAGCCTGGCTTGCTGAGGACTGACGGACTCCATCCTAGCTGGAGGGGTGCTCTCATCTTATCTACCAACATAGACAGGGCTCTAACTCCTCTAGCTCCACGTGTCTGTGCCTCGACCTAGGTTGGGCAAAACTAAAC
Organism: Oncorhynchus tshawytscha; assembly: GCF_018296145.1. Classification (NCBI taxonomy): domain Eukaryota; kingdom Metazoa; phylum Chordata; class Actinopteri; order Salmoniformes; family Salmonidae; genus Oncorhynchus; species Oncorhynchus tshawytscha. The sequence continues at coordinate 44,244,842 of NC_056461.1, forward strand.
ATGGCGGTGTTTGCCTTAGCAATCTCACTGGAATAAAGACCTCCTCCATTCCTGTCATTATTGAAAGAGATTGTGATATCTCACATCTCAAAGTAGGGTTACTTAATGTTAGATCCATCACTTCCAAGGCCATTATAGTTAATGAACTAATCACTGATCATAATCTTGATGTGATTGGCCTGATTTAAACATGGCATAAGACTGATGGATTTACTGTGTTAAATGAGGCCTCTCCTTCTGGTTACACTAGTGACCATATCCCCCGTGCATCCCGCAAAGGCGGAGGTGTTGCTAACATTTACGATTGAAATGTAGGGGAAAAAATGACTGCATTTTCATCATTTGAGTTTCTAGTCATGAAATCTATGCAGCCTACTCAATTACTTTTTATAGCTACTGTTTACAGGCCTCATGGGCCATATACAGCGTTCCTCATTGAGTTCCCTGAATTCCTATCGGACCTTGTAGTCATAGCAGATAATATTCTAATCTTTGGTGACTTTAATATTCACATGGAAAAGTCCACAGACCCACTCCAAAAGGCTTTCAGAGCCATCATCGACTCAGTGGGTTTTGTCCAACATTTCTCCGGACTTACTCAAAGCCACAGTCATACTCTGGACCTAGTTTTGTCCCATGGAATAAATGTTGTGGATCTTAATGTTTTTCCTCATAATCCTGAACTGTTGGACCACCATTTTATTACGTTTGCAATCGCAACAAATAATCTGCTCAGACCCCAACCAAGGAACATCAAAAGTCGTGCTATAAATTCACAGACAACACAAAGATTCCTAGATGCCCTTCCAGACTCCCTCTGCCTACCCAAGGACGTCAGAGGACAAAAATCGATTATCCACCTAACTGAGGGACTAAATTTAACCTTGCGTAATACCCTAGATGCAGTCGCACAGCTAAAAACAAAAAAACATTTTGTCATAAGAAACTAGCTCCCTGGTACACAGAAGATACCTGAGCCCTGATGCTTCAAGAAAATTGAAACGGAAATTGAGCCAAACTGGAAGTATTAGCTTGGAAAGTAAGAGCCCTCTCTGCTGCTCAATCATCCTATTTTTCCAACTTAATTGAGGAGAATAAGAACAATACAAAATGTATTTTTGATACTGTCGCAAAGTTCAATAAAAAGCAGCATTCAACAAGAGAGGATGGCTTTCACTTCAGCAGTAATAAATTCATGAATTTCTTTGAGGAAAAGATCACGATCATTAGAAAGCAAATTATGGACTCCTCTTTAAATCTGCGTATTCCTTCAAAGCTCAGTTGTCCTGAGTCTGCACAACTCTGCCAGGACCTAGGATCAAGGGAAACACTCAAGTGTTTTAGTACTATATCTCTTGACACAATGAGGAAAATAATCATGGCCTCTAAACCTTCAAGCTGCATACTGGACCCTATTCCAACTAAACTACTGAAAGAGCTGCTTCCTGTGCTTGGCCCTCCTATGTTGAACATAATAAACGCCTCTCTATCCACCGGATGTGAACCAACCTCACTAAAAGTGGCAGTAATAAAGCCTCTCTTGAAAAAGCCAAACCTTGACCCAGAAAATATAAAAAACTATCGGCCCATATCGAATCTTCCATTCCTCTCAAAAAAAATGAAAAAGCAGCAACTCACCACCTTCCTGAAGACAAAGAATGTATACGAAATGTTTCAGTCTGGTTTTATCATAGCACTGAGACTGCACTCGTAAAGGTGGTAAATGACCTTTTAATGGTGTCAGACCAAGGCTCTGCATCTGTCCTCGTGCTCCTAGACCTTAGTGCTGCTTTTGATACCATCGATCACCACATTATTTTGGAGAGATTGAAACCCAAATTGGTCTACACGGACAAGTTCTGGCCTGGTTTAGTTTATCCTGGCCTGGTTTAATTTATCCTGGCCTGGTTTATCCTGGTTTATCTGTCAGAACAATATCAGTTTGTCTCTGTGGAAGGAGGTGCTGACCTGTTGCACCCTCTTCAACCACTGTGATTATTATTATTTGACCCTGCTGGTCATTTATGAACGTTTGAACATATTGGCCATGTTCTGTTATAATCACAGTGTGAAGAGGACTGGCCACCCCTCAGAGCCTGGATCCTCTCTAGGTTTTGTCCTCGGTTCCTGCCTTTCTAGGGAGTTTTTCCTTGCCACCGTGCTTCTACACCTGCATTGCTTGCTGTTTGGGGTTTTAGGCTGGGTTTCTGTACAGCACTTTGTGACATCAGCTGATATAAAAATTAAAAATAAATACATTTGATTTAACTGGAAGCCGTTGGTGTCCGGAGCGTTGCTTTTGTATATGTATGTATGTATAATACAGTGGATTCAGAAACATTTTGTTACATTACAGCCTTATTCTAAAATGGATGAAAATTGATAAATGTTTTCCTCATCAATCTACACACAATACCCCATAAAGACAAAGTGGAATTGTATTTTTCTTCACATTTATAACAAATCTAAGCATTCAGACCCTTTGCTGTGAGACACAAAATTGAGCTCAGGCACATCCTGTTTCCATTGATCATCCTTGAGATATTTCTTCAACTTGTTTGGAGTCCAGCTGTGGTAAATAAAGTGATTGTCTAGCCCAGCTGAAATGATTTGCAAAGGCACACACACCTGTCTATTTAAGTTCTAACAGTTGACAGTGCATGTCAGAGCAAAAACCTAGCCATGAGGTCGAAGGAATTGTCCATAGAGCTCCAAGACTGGATTGTGTCAAGGCACAGATCTGGGGAAGGGTACCAAAACATTTCTGCAGCATTGAAGGTCCCCAAGAACACAGTGGCCTCCATCACTCTTAAATGGAAGAAGTTTGGAACCCCCAAGACTCTTCCTAGAGGTGGTCGCCCAGCCAAACTGAACTATCAAGGGAGAAGGGTCTTGTTTAGGGAGCTGACCAAGAACCCAATGGTCACTCTGACAGTGCTGCAGAGTTCCTCTGTGGAGATGGGAGAACCTTCCAGAAGGACAACCGTCTCTGCAGCACTCCACCTATTAGGCCTTTATGGTAGAGTGGCCAGATGGAAGCCACTCCTCAGTAAAACGCACATGACTGCTCACTTGGAATTTGACAAAAGGCACCTAAAGGACTCTTAGACCATGAGAAACAAGACTGTCTGGTCTGATGAAACTAACATTGAACTCTTTCGCCTGAATGCCAAGCGTCACGTCTGGAGGAAACTTGGCACCATCCCTTTGGTGAAGCATGGTGGTGGCAGCATCATGCTGTGGGGATGTTTTTCAGAGGAAGGGAGACTAGTCAGGATCGAGGGAAAGATGAACGGAGCAAAGTACAGAGAGATCCTTGATGAAAACCTGCTCCAGAGCACTCAGGAACTCAGACTGGGGTGAAGGTTCACCTTCCAACAGGACAACGACCTTAAGCACACAGTCAAGACAACACAGGAGTGGCTTTGGAACTCTGAATGTCCTTGAGTGGTCCAGCCAGATTCCGGACTTGAACCCAATCAAACATTTCTGGAGAGACCTGAAAATAGCTGTGCAGCGACACTCCCCATCCAACCTGACAGAGCTTGAGAGGATCTGCAGAGAAGAATGAGAGAAACTCCCCAAATACAGGTATGGTAGTGTTTTAACCAGGAAGACTTGAGGCTGCCAAAGGTGTTTCAACAAAGTTTTTTTTCGTTTTTTTTCTGTTTATTTCACCTTTATTTAACCAGGTTGGCCAGTTGAGAACAAGTTCTCATTTACAACTTCGACCTGGCCAAGATAAAGCAAAGCAGTGCGCCACAAACAATAACACACACATGGAATAAACAATACTTACAGTCAATAACACAATAGAAAAATGTCTATATACGGTGTGTTCAAATGGCGTGAGGAGGTAAGGCAATAAATATGGCCATAGTAGCGAATTAATTACAATTTAGCTAATTAAAATGCAGCAATTTAGAAACCAAGGCTGTTGAGTCTGCCAAATAGAATACGGTGATTGACAGAGTGGAAAGCCTTGGCCAGGTCGATGAAGAAGGCTGCACAGTACTGTCTTTTATCGATGGCGGTTATGATATCATTTAGTACCTTGAGCATGGCTGAGGTGCACCCGTGACCGGCTCGGAAACCGGATTGCACAGCGGAGAAGGTATGATGGGATTCGATGGTCAGTGATCTGTTTGTTCACTTGGCTTTCGAAGACTTTAGATGTACATGTAAATTGTCCGGTGGCGATTTTTCTGAATTATGAATTGTTCAGCCTTCTAATGGCTTGGGGGTAGAGGCTGTTGAGGAGCCTTTTGGTCCTAGAATTTGGCACTCCGGTACCGCTTGCCATGTGGTAGCAGAGAAACAGCCTATAACTTGGGTGACTGGAGTCTGACAATTTTATGGGCCTTCCTCTGACACCGCCTATTATATAGGTCCTGGATGGCAGGAAGCTTGGCCCCATTGATGTACTGGGCCATTCGCACTACCCGCTGTAGCGCCTTATGGTCAGATGCCCGAGCAGTTGCCATACCAGGTAGTGATGCAACCGGTCAGGATACTCTTGGTGGTGCAGCTGTAGAACCTTTTGAGGATCTGGGGGACCATGCCAAATCTTTCCAGTCTCCTGAGGGGGAAAAGGTTTTGTCGTGCCCTCTTCACAACTGTCTTGGTATGTTTGGACTATGATAGTTTGTTGGTGATGTGGACACCAAGGAACTTGAAACTCTCGACCTGCTCCACTACAGCCCAGTCAATGTTAATGGGGGCCTTTCAGCCCTCCTTTTCCTGTAGTCCACGATCAGCTCCTTTGTCTTGCTCACATTGAGGGAGAGGTTATTGTCCTGGCTCCACACTGCCAGTTCTCTGACCTCCTCCCTATAGGCCATCTTATCGTTGTCGGTGATCAGGCCTACCACTGTTGTGTTGTCAGCAAACTTAATGATGGTGTTGGAGTCGTGTTTGGCTACGCAGTTGTGGGTAAACAGGGAATACAGGAGGGAACTAAGTACACACCCCTGAGGGGTCCCAGTGTTAAGGATCAGCGTGGCAGACGTGTTATTGCCTACTCTTACCACCTGGGGGTGGCCTGTCCGGAAGTCCAGGATCCAGTTGCAGAGGGAGGTGTTTAGTCCCAGAGTCCTTAGCTTAGTGATGAGCTTCGTGGGCACTATGGTGTTGAACGCTAAGCTGTAGTCAATGAACAGCATTCTGACATAGGTGTTCCGTTTGTCCAGGTGGGAAAGGGCAATGTGGAGTGCAATAGAGATAGCATCATCTGTGGATCTGTTGGGGTGGTATGCAAATTAGAGTCAGTGTAGGGTTTCTGGGATAATGGAGTTGATGTGAGCCATGACCAGCCTTTCAAAGCACTTCATGGCTACAGACGTGAGTGCTGCGGGTCGGTAGTCATTTAGGCAGGGTACCTTAGTATTCTTGGGCAGAGGCACTATCGTGGTATGCTTGAAACATGTAGGTATTCGCGGTCAGGGAGAGGTTTAAAATGTCAGTGAAGACACGACAGTTGGTCCGTACATGCCTTGAGTACACGTCCTGGTAATCCGTCTGACCCAACAGCTTTTTGAATGTTGACCTGTTTAAAGGTTTTGTTCACATCAGCTACAGAGACCGTTATCACACAGCCATCCAGAACAACTGATGCTCTTGTGCATGCGTCAGTGTTGCTTGCGTCGAAGCGAGCATAAAAGGCATTTAGCTCATCTGTTAGGATCGCGTCACTGGGCAGCTCGCATCTGGTTTCCCTTTGTAGTCCGTAATAGTTTTCAAGCCCTGCCACTTCCGACGAGCGTCAGAGCCGGTGTAGTAGGATTCAATCTTAATTGTGTATTGACGATCTGTGGTGAGGATTTGAGGATTTCTTATAAGCGTCCGGATTGGTCTCCCACTCTTTGAAAGCGGCAGCTCTAGCCTTTACCTCGATACGGATGTTGCCTGTAATCCATGGCTTCTGGTTGGGAAATATACGTACAGTCACTGTGGGGACGACGTCATCGATACACTTATTGATGAAACTGATGACTGAGGTGGTATATTCCCCAATGACATTGGATGAATCCCAGAACATTCCAGTCTGTGCTAGCAGAGTCCTGTAGCGTAGCATCCACGTCAATTGACCACTTCTGTATTGAGCGAGTCACTGGTTCTTCCTGCTTTAGTTTTTGCTTGTAAGCAGGAATCAGGAGGATAGAATTGTGGTCAGATTTTCCAAATAGAGGGTGAGGGAGAGCTTTGTATGCATCTCTGTGTGTGGAGGAAAAGTGGTCTAGAGATTTTTTCCCCCTGGTTGCACATGTGGCGTGCAGGTAAAAATGAGGTAAAAATGATTTAAGTTTGCCTGCATTGCCTGCAGTCCCCGGCCGCTAGGAGCGCCACTTCTGTGTGAGCATTTTCTTCTTTGCTTATGTCCTTATAGAGTTGGTTGAGTGCGGTCTTAGTGCCAGCCCTGCTTTGTGGTGGTAAATAGACGGCTACGAATAATATAGATGAGAACTTTCTTGCTAGATAGTATGGTCTACAGCTTATCATAAGGTATTCTACCTCAGGCGAGCAATACCTCCAGACTTCTTTAATATTAGACATCGCGCACCAGCTGTTATTGACAAATAGACCCCCACCCCCATCCCTCGTCTTACCAGAGGTAGCATCTCTGTTCTGCCGGTGCATGGAAAATCCCGCCAGCTCTATATTTTCTGTTTCTTCTTTCAACCACGTCTCGGTGAAACATATAATGTTACAGTTTTTAATGTCCCGTTGGTAGGATAATCTTAATAGTCGGTCATCAATTTTACTTTCTAACGATTGCACGTTAGCAAGGAGAATGGAAGGCATTAGGAGTTTACTCGCTCAGAAGGATCCCCGATCTACGTCCTCTTTTCCGGCGTCTTTTCTTCACGCAAAAGGCGTGGATCTGGGCCTGTTCCAGTGAAAGGCATGGATCTGGGCCTGTTCCAGTGAAAGGCGTGGATCTGGGCCTGTTCCAGTGAAAGGAGCGGATCTGGGCCTGTTCCAGTGAAAGGCGTGGATCTGGGCCTGTTCCAGTGAAAGGCGTGGATCTGGGCCTGTTCCAGTGAAAGGTGTGGATCTGGGCCTGTTCCAGTGAAAGGAGCTGATCTGGGCCTGTTACAGTGAAAGCCATGGATCTGAGCCTGTTCCAGTGAAAGGCGTGGATCTGGGCCTGTTCCAGAGAAAGACGTGGATCTGGGCCTGTTCCAGTGAAAGGTGTGGATCTGGGCCTGTTCCAGTGAAAGGAGTGGATCTGGGCCTGTACCAGTGAAATGAGCGGATATGGGCCTGTTCCAGTGAAAGGTGCGGATCTGGGCCTGTTCCAGTGAAAGGCATGGATCTGGGCCTGTTCCAGTGAAAGGCATGGATCTGGGCCTGTTCCAGTGAAAGGTGTGGATTTGGGCCTGTTCCAGAGAAAGGCATGGATCTGGGCCTGTTCCAGTGAAAGGCGTGGATCTGGGCCTGTTCCAGTGAAAGGAGCGGATCTGGGCCTGTTCCAGTGAAAGGCGTGGATCTGGGCCTGTTCCAGTGAAAGGTGTGGATCTGGGCCTGTTCCAGTGAAAGGTGTGGATCTGGGCCTGTTCCAGTGAAAGGAGCTGATCTGGGCCTGTTCCAGTGAAAGCCATGGATCTGAGCCTGTTCCAGTGAAAGGCGTGGATCTGGGCCTGTTCCAGAGAAAGACGTGGATCTGGGCCTGTTCCAGTGAAAGGTGTGGATCTGGGCCTGTTCCAGTGAAAGGAGTGGATCTGGGCCTGTACCAGTGAAAGCAGGATCTGGGCCTGTTCCAGTGAAAGGCGTGGACCTGGGCCTGTTCCAGTGAAAGGCATGGATCTGGGCCTGTTCCAGTGAAAGGAGTGTATCTGGGCCCAATTGGTTGGGAGAATGGAAAACGTCAGCCAATTAGGTTAGGGCTATGTTAGGGTTATATATAAAACACATTAGGTTAGGGTTATGTTAGGGTTATATATAAAACACATTAGGTTAGGGTTATGTTAGGGTTATATATAAAACACATTAGGTTAGGGTTATGTTAGGGTTATATATAAAACACATTAGGTTAGGGTTATGTTAGGGTTATATATAAAACACATTAGGTTAGGGTTATGTTAGGGTTAGGGTTCATTTAGAACACACACCGTAGTCCTACTGTAATCATTTAGAACACATACCGTAGTCCTACTGTAATCATATAAAACACAAATCGGAGGGCCTGTTATCCGGACCTCTGGCAGTCTCTATGGGGGTGCCACAGGGTTCAATTCTCGGGCCGACTCTTTTCTCTGTCCATCAATGATGTCGCTCTTGCTGCTGGTGATTCTCTAATCCACCTCTACGCAGACAACACCAGTCTGTATACTTCTGGCCCTTCTTTGGACACTGTGTTAACTAACCTCCAGACGAGCTTCAATGCCATACAACTCTCCTTCCGTGGCCTCCAACTGCTCTTAAACGCAAGTAAAACGAAATGCATGCTTTTCAATCGATAACTGCCCGCACCTGCTTGCCCGTCTAGCATCACTACTCTGGACGGTTCTGACTTAGAATATGTGGACAACTACAAATACCTAGGTGTCTGGTTAGACTGTAAACTCTCCTTCCAGACTCACATTAAGCAACAAAGCATCCTTCACTCATGCTGCCAAACATACCCTCGTAAAACTGACTATCCTACCGATCCTTGACTTCGGCGATGTCATTTTTAAAATAGCCTCCAACATTCTACTCAGCAAGTAGAATGCAGTCTATCACAGTGTCATCCGTTTTGTCACCAAAGCCCCATATACTACCCACCACTGTGTCCATATTCGTCGCCAAACATACTGGCTCCAGGTCATCTATAAGTCTTTGCTAGGTAAAGCTCCGCCTTATCTCAGCTCACTGTTCACCATAGCAACACCCACCTGTAGCACGCGCTCCAGCAAGTATATTTCACTGGTCATCCCCAAAGCCTATCACTCTTTTGGTCACCTTTCCTTCCAGTTCTCTGCTGCCAATGACTGGAATGGAATAGGCTGTACCAACTCTCCACAGATAGGGGGAAATAGGCTGTACCAACTCTCCACAGAGAGGGGGAAATAGGCTGTACCAACTCTCCACAGATAGGGGAAATAGGCTGTACCAACTCACCACAGATAGGGGAAATAGGCTGTACCAACTCACCACAGATAGGGGGAAATAGGCTGTACCAACTCACCACAGATAGGGGGAAATAGGCTTTACCAACTCACCACAGAGAGGGAAAAATATTACTGGGTGATTGGGGTTTTTCAGAGGTGGCAGACAGTCTGAGCTAACTCCCTGATTTACTCCATAATAGCCTTTAACCCATGGTCGTGGCGTTCCGTCAAAGAACTGAGCTCTTTTAAAAGGCCCTGTAGCAGCTCCTCATGGTGGCTCCCTGCAGGGAGACAGTGCGGCGGAGCTAGTCCAAGTCTGCTGGGTCTGTCATGGCCAGGTCGTACTATCAAGGCACAAGGCGAGACCCAGATGCAGTCACAGGAGGCAGATGGTTGGAGTTTAAGATGTTTAATAAATCCAGAGGGACTAGGCAAGAGAATGGTTGTGGACAGGCAAAAGGTCATACCCAGATCAGAGTCCAAGAGGGAACAGAGTGGAAGGCAGGCTCAAGGTCAGGGCAGGCAGAATGGTCAGGCAGGCGTGTACAGAGTCCATAACAGGTAAGGGTCAAAACCGGGAGGGCTAGAAAAAGGAGAAAAGGCAAAGCAGGAAAATGGGAAAATCACTGGTAGGCTTGGACATACAAGACAAACTGGCACAGAGAGACAGGAAACACTGGGGGAAACAAACAACACGTGGAGGGGGGTGGAGACAATAACGAGGACAGGTGAAACAGGGTGTGACATAATCATATAGAACACATACTGTAGGACTATTTCCTACTGCAACATCTAACCACAGATCCATTTATAGGGAAACAGAAAAACAAGCAACCTTTGTTTCACAGATAAAAAGAGGACAACTTATTAGCCTAGTTTTGCTATCTTTGCTACAAGACTTTCAGACCTGACCAAGTACTACACAAATAATAGACAAAAAACAGTGACAACCAATATTTCTTACGGGTCTCTCAATGAACAGTTTGGAACCCAGAGCCTCTCCAAACACATTACACAAACTGGAACCAACTTCCAGGGGTGGAAAAATACCCAATTGTCCTACTTGAGTAAAAGTAAAGATACTTTAATAGAAAGTTACTCAAGTAAAAGTGAAAGTCACCCAGTAAAATACTACTTGAGTAAAAGTTTTAAAGTATTTGGTTCTAAATATATTTAACTATCAAAAGTAAAATAATAAATATTTTCAAATTCCTTATATTAAGCAAACTAGATGGCATCATTTACTTGTTTTTTAACATTTGTATTTACAGATAGCCATGGGGCATGCTCCAACACTCAGACATAATTTACGAATGAAGCCTGTGTTTAGTGAATCAGCCAGAACAGAGGCAGTAGGCTTGACCAGGGATGTTCTTTTGATTAGTGTGTGAATTAGACAATTTTCCTGTCCTGCTAAACATTCAAAATGTAATGAGTACTTTTGGTTGTCAGGGAAAATGTATGGAGTAAAAAGTACAACATTTTCTTTAGGAATGTAATGAAGTAAAAGTTGTAAAAAATAGTACCACCCCCAAAAAAAAACGACTTAAGTAGTACTTTCAAATATTTTTACTTTAAGTACTTCACTCCACTGCCAACTTAGTTATTACACTCAACCATACCCCCATCTTTAGGTAGCATGGTGATTTAAAAAAAACAATGATACCAAACAGTCAATCAAATGCATAGAACCTTCAGGTGTAAAACCTCTCCTAAAGTTGTAGTTAGTGATGGGACGATTGATACTGGAGCTCCAACGCACTTTTCAAAGCACTACTGGTTTGACATTAGGTACCGATCATCGTATTAAAGTAACATTATGACGTGTTTAATGACGTCGAAGCTTTTATCACGCGTTTTTTCGTGTTGCAAAATGAGAGATACCACTGATTTCGCTGTTGTGCTTGTGGCTTCCTTCGATGCAAAGTTGCTTTCAAACACCGACCTCTACTGGACACCTTAATTACCAATTTGGTTAGATGTGTTTCGGTTTATAGCACCTGAACCGTAGCTCTGTTGGTAGGGTCAGGGGATGCCAAAAAAACGGGCATCGACACAATATTGAATCCTGGCGATGCCAATGATTGAAAAAAAAATAAACAAAAACAAAATCGGTGAAACCACAATATCTTCCCATTGTTGTTCAAATATTTCGTTTCACTTAGTGTAGCCTATGACAATATCTTGTCTTCAGCGTAATAATACCACGGATTTTGAAAAAAATAGTGAACCTGGAGGCAAAATGGGTGGATTTTACCAGCTCACACATGGGGGGGTCTATATAAACATCAAACATGCTGATATTTATCCCTGACCAGCAGATGTCCCGAATGTGCCCTGTGTTAAAATGGTATGTTAAAAGATAACTGTTTTTCGGGAACAATTTGTTGAAAGCTTAAGGGTTCAGAAAGCCGTGAATTCCCATCACTAGTATTATTGTTATTCCTGGTAAGACAGCTCTGCGAATCTGCTCTTTTCTTTACGCCACTCCTAAATATGTGCAAGGAGACTTTTAAACTTTTCTGTCTGTGCTCCCCTAAATAGTATCCATAGGGAAACACTGACGAAAATTATAGTTCTTACACTGTCACCCTATTATCAGTACATTTCATTCATAGATACAATGAATACAGTCTGTGGATACTTAGTCAACTGAATAATTGTATCCGTTATTATATTTTTTTCAGCACAGGCCGGGCCGACTACAACTATCCTATTGTCTGTGTCCGCTGGAGCGCACACGGAATCAGTGCACATGTGCGAAAGAACAGGGTTTTGGATTGCAAATCCACAAGTCTGAACTTGTATCCCAAAAGTTATTCACAGCCATAAAAGGACTGGATAGAAGAAAAAAAGCAGAATGGTAAGAGATTCCGTCCGAGCCAGCTATCACTGTTATAAAGTCACATTATCCGCCAGTTTTTTAATATATTTTTTAAATACAGCAGATATCCAGTAGAGTAGGAACTAAAGCAATGAGCTAGGAACCGAATTTGTAATTAATTCGGGGAAGTTTGGGACGACTCGGGACAGCGTCGACCAATCAGATAGCACTGAGGGTCTGTAGTTGGGGCGCGAGTCCACCGCCAAATTCAAACACAGAAAGACTTCCCGTTGACGACTACAGTTAGACGTTTCTCCAGGAGACACACAGAGAGGGAACAAACAACTTTACAAGGTAGATATTATCGAATATAAAGTACTTCATTGTGTATCATAAATTAGTTTTACAGAAAAAGTTAACCTATTCACCTCGTTCAATGGACGATTTAGCTAAAAAAAAAAAAAAAAAGCAGGCATTCAGAGTTTTACGTCAGCTAGCTAATAATGTTAACTTTGTCTGCTTGCTAACTAGCTAATCCGAAGCTGCTGGTATTATTATTAAAATCATTTATTTAACCTTTATTTCACTAGGCAAGTCAGTTAATAGCAAGGTTAGCGAATTCAAAAGTAGAACAAAGTATCTAGCTAGTTAACTTAAGATAGCTACATTTTGTTGATATGGTTATTGGGATGTTAACTAGCATGTGAAATTACTGCAATAGGTAATGTAGTGTAATGTTTACTGTTCATTTTTATAGTTTATTTCACTTTATATATTATCTATCTCACTTGCTTTGGCAATGTTAACACATGTTTCCCATGCCAATAAAGCCCTTAAATTGAAATTGAATTGAATGTTAGTTAACTGGGTACTGTAATATATTATATAATATATTACATAATATATATTATAATATATTGTATTTATAATATATTGTAACGTTAGTTAACTGGGTACTGTAATATATTGTAACGTCAGTTAACTGGGTACTGTAATATATTATATAATATATATAATAATAATATATATATTACATAATATATATTATAATATATTGTATTTATAATATATTGTAACGTCAGTTAACTGGGTACTGTAATATATTGTAACGTCAGTTAACTGGGTACTGTAATATATTATATAATATATATAATAATAATATATATATTACATAATATATATTATAATATATTGTATTTATAATATATTGTAACGTCAGTTAACTGGGTACTGTAATATATTGTAACGTCAGTTAACTGGGTACTGTAATATATTGTTGGAGCAAGCCAAAAAAAAGCAGCATAACCGGGCGGCTGTGAACGGCATGACGAAATGTAAACAATGCAAACTTGAGTTGACTCCTTTTCAGAGACAAAACGCTTAAATAAGGTAAGGCTCCAGCAGATACCGGAGCGAACTGCTATTTTTTTGGTGATTTTCGGTAACCGAATTGCGTCGGTGAAAGAGCCGTTTATTTGGCTCCCTGAGATGCATACTGCTACTACTGTTTGTTTGTTTGTTTTAGCTCCATACAACGATAATCGGCACAACGTTATAAAAACATTATCTGGAGCTTGTAAGCCCTCACTGCAGGAACAATGGATAGTGAGGAGAGCCTTTTTCTGGTTCACACATTTTTTGCAATGCGTTCATTTTTGCGGGACAGCAATTTGGTCAGGTACAAATGTATTTGAATTCACATGTCACGATCTGACATTATGGCAGGCAACTTTGTAGTCTTTACATTCCTTTTTCAAAATGTTCCTTGTTTAAACACCCACACCAGAGACGATACGTCAGTGGGATGATTCGATTACGCTGAGCCGCGGGCTCGTTACGTCATCGGGCGAAAGCGTGGAGGGAAAAGCCACTTACTGAAATGGAACAGTAATCTGCGCCTCTCAGTCATTTTGTCAACAAGGCAGCATGGTGCAACGTCCAGAAAAATACATATATCATTTTTTTATAAAAAATATTTAAAAAACTCGTTTTCATTTGGGGATGCAGAGTGTGCTGAAAAACAATCACTTTTGCATGTGAAAACACAGAATCCTACTCATTACTCCACATGCTCCAACATCACTTTGTTTCGAGCCGACATCACTGTGGGCTTTGAACCGGGCACCTGGCTCGTACCCAGGAGTGTGCCAGTTATCTAATGTAATCAACGTTTACCTGGTGCAAAACACGCCTACATGGACACCCGGGCGAAATTAATCGAATCCCCTCATTGGCAAGACGCGGGCAGTTCGGTTAACACTTCAAGTCCAAATATATCGTACTTTAACTTGAACGGTTACATGTTGACTGACAACATTGTGCAACAAATGTAAACTCTGCTCGTCCTCTTTCAGCTGGAACAAAGTGGACTTTGAAATCCTTTTTTTGCCAAATTTTCGTTTTCAGGGCTGGGTTTTATTTGAATGGTACCACCCACCAGCATGGCATTGTTTATTAATCAGAAACACCTGCAAAGTTCGCAAGTCGTGACTGAGTTTAGCAGGGTGCACTGTGGTTCTAAAAGTAAGTGGGGGGGCATAAACTGGCGGTGGGTCTTGATCGAGTAGTAGTGTTTACGACCAATTTCAATCAATTGGTCTATTTTAAAACGTGTCTTTTTTTCCATATTAAACACGGGTGTGTCCATAATAAAATCAACTAGGCTATATGTACTGAAATTGTCTGACGCTTTAAGCACACGGTTTGATTAAATAATTAACACACACAAATACAGTGCCTTGCGAAAGTATCGGCCCCCTTGAACTTTGCGACCTTTTGCCACATTTCAGGCTTCAAACATAAAGATATAAAACTGTATTTTTTTGTGAAGAATCAACAACAAGTGGGACACAATCATGAAGTGGAACGACATTTATTGGACATTTCAAACTTTTTTAACAAATCAAAAACTGAAAAATTGGGCGTGCAAAATTATTCAGCCCCTTTACTTTCAGTGCAGCAAACTCTCTCCAGAAGTTCAGTGAGGATCTCTGAATGATCCAATGTTGACCTAAATGACTAATGATGATAAATACAATCCACCTGTGTGTAATCAAGTCTCCGTATAAATGCACCTGCACTGTGATAGTCTCAGAGGTCCGTTAAAAGCGCAGAGAGCATCATGAAGAACAAGGAATACACCAGGCAGGTCCGAGATACTGTTGTGAAGAAGTTTAAAGCCGGATTTGGATACAAAAAGATTTCCCAAGCTTTAAACATCCCAAGGAGCACTGTGCAAGCGATAATATTGAAATGGAAGGAGTACCAGACCACTGCAAATCTACCAAGGCCTGGCCGTCCCTCTAAACTTTCAGCTCATACAAGGAGAAGACTGATCAGAGATGCAGCCAAGAGGCCCATGATCACTCTGGATGAACTGCAGAGATCTACAGCTGAGGTGGGAGACTCTGTCCATAGGACAACAATCAGTCGTATATTGCACAAATCTGGCCTTTATGGAAGAGTGGCAAGAAGAAAGCCATTTCTTAAAGATATCCATAAAAAGTGTCGTTTAAAGTTTGCCACAAGCCACCTGGGAGACACACCAAACATGTGGAAGAAGGTGCTCTGGTCAGATGAAAACAAAATTGAACTTTTTGGCAACAATGCAAAACGATATGTTTGGCGTAAAAGCAACACAGCTCATCACCCTGAACACACCATCCCCACTGTCAAACATGGTGGTGGCAGCATCATGGTTTGGGCCTGCTTTTCTTCAGCAGGGATAGGGAAGATGGTTAAAATTGATGGGAAGATGGATGGAGCCAAATACAGGACCATTCTGGAAGAAAACCTGATGGAGTCTGCAAAAGACCTGAGACTGGGACGGAGATTTGTCTTCCAACAAGACAATGATCCAAAACATAAAGCAAAATCTACAATGGAATGGTTCAAAAATAAACATATCCAGGTGTTAGAATGGCAAAGTCACAGTCCAGACCTGAATCCAATCGAGAATCTGTGGAAAGAACTGAAAACTGCTGTTCACAAATGCTCTTCATCCAACCTCACTGAGCTCGAGCTGTTTTGCAAGGAGGAATGGGAAAAAATTTAAGTCTCTCGATGTGCAAAACTGATAGAGACATACCCCAAGCGACTTACAGCTGTAATCGCAGCAAAAGGTGGCGCTACAAAGCATTAACTTAAGGGGGCTGAATAATTTTGCACGCCCAATTTTTCAGTTTTTGATTTGTTAAAAAAGTTTGAAATATCCAATAAATGTCGTTCCACTTCATGATTGTGTCCCACTTGTTGATTCTTCACAAAAAATACAGTTTTATATCTTTATGTTTGAAGCCTGAAATGTGTCAAAAGGTTGCAAAGTTCAAGGGAGCCGAATACTTTCGCAAGGCACTGTAACTCAAGAGGGAGCCAGAGATCAATATAGCCAGAACCTGTTCCTGACCCTCCTGCTGCAGCAGCTGGCCTTTGCAGATTCTGGCTTTGTGCTCCTGCTGTTGTTGGTAATAGGCTACACCAAGGGTTGGAAACCTTTTCCATTTGGAGTGACAATTTATCTTACTATTGCCACTAATCTACCTGCCAGTTACGATTTTCATATGCACATTTTCGTGGAACAGTTTCATTTTAATTTATACTAGTCTTTTTATATCAATCATAGACTGTAGATTAACCACATACAATCTAAATGGCAATTATTCAAATCTAAAAGTAACTTTCATTGCCATTTCCAACTATGTAAAAATGGCCTACATAAAGCCAATGCATAACATTGCAGCCCGCAGGTAGAAAATACCCTGTTAAATAAATAAATATCCTATAAATCACATTGGCTATGCATGGCCTGTATGCAACGAACTTGAAACATTGTATAAAATATTCTGGACCCTCAGTTTCCCAAGCCAGTGAGCTTGGGACAGACACAGCTGCAGGCTATTTGTGCAAAAGGGATAAGAAGTAATCAGGTATTCTACGATGTTTCCACTGGATCAGAACATTACATTTGTTCCTTTCATGCTGAGTGGTTATTGAAAGGGAGAGAGCTGGAAATATTTTTCAAATACTTTGAACTTCTCAATTGATCCTAAAAACACACTTTGTTTACTCGCTGTTTCAGGTGAAGAAAAAAATGATTGAGAAACTCCACAGCTCATTAGTGGTGGTGAGTTAAGACAATCAGAAAAACTATCAGACATCCCCTCTTACAGCTCTTAGAGACTGACCCAGGAAGACTCACAGCTCTTAGAGACTGACCCAGGAAGACTCACAGCTCTTTAGTGGTGGTGTGTAAAGACAATCAGAAAAACTATCAGACATCCCCAAATGGACACATTTTATAGGCCTACAGTTGCGCACAGGCCAGGTAGCCTAGTCTTACTTCAATATGCGTCCTTACTCAACATTGACAGGAGCATTTCAAACAAAAGACGACCAATAAATTGACAACTCATAAATGGAGTGAAATAAACAAGCTTGTTTCTCAGAAGTGTAGCCCAGGTTATGAGTTCTGCAAAACACATTTCCAATCTGACAATGTTAAATAACTAATATATTGAATGCATTAACAGAAATGAACGTAAATAAACATTGCAGATTTAGAAATTGTGAATTAACGGCAAATTAATAGACACTGCAACCAATTGTATTTTTTTTAACCTTTTATTTAACTAGGCAAAGTCAGTTAAGAACAAATAACAGCCTACCAGGGAACAGTGGGCAAACTGCCTTGTTCAGGGACAGAACGACCTTGTCAACTTGGGGATTTGATCCAGCCACCTTTCGGTTACTGGCCCAACGCTCTATCTAACCACTAGGCTACCTGCCACCCCATGCACACAAAAGTTATGAAACAATATGAATACCCATGAAATTGCAGGAGAGGACACATTCTGGAGAGAGATGTGCCTTGTGTATCTGAGCCACAGTCCCCATTTTATTGTCATCACTGCGGCCTCCTCAATGGATTTGTCCAGAGACAAATCAGACAGGTGTCTCGTGTGTCATAAAATAAACATCTACACTACCGTTCAAAAGTTAGGGGTCACTTAGAAATGTCCATGTTTTTGAAAGAAACACAATTTCTTAAAATAACATCTAATTGATCTGATATACAGTGTAGGCATTGCTAATGTTGTAAATGACTATTGTAGCTGGAAATGGCTGGTTTTTAATGGAATATCTACATAGGCGTACAGAGGCCCATTATCAGAAACCATCACTCCTGTGTTCCAACGGCACGTTGTGTTAGCTAATCCAAGTTCATCATTTTAAAAGGCTAATTGATCATTAGAAAACCCTTTTGCAATTATGTTAGCACAGCTGGAAACTGTTGTCCTGATTAAAGATGCAATAAAACTGGCCTTCTTTAGACTAGTTGAGTATCTGGAGCATCAGCATTTGTGGGTTCGATTACAGGCTCAAAATGACCAGAAACAAAGAACTTTCTTCTGAAACTCGTCAGTCTATTCTTGTTCTGAGAAATGAAGGCTATTCCATGTGAGAAATTGCCAAAAAACTGAAGATGTCGTACAATGCTGTGTACTCCCTTCACAAAACAGCGTAAACTGGCCCTAACCAGAATAGAAAGCGTGGGAGGCCCCGGTGCACAATTGTGCCAGAGGTTTCCGGGGTCATGGTATGTGCCTAGAACAAACTACTGACTCGGGACCAACAAACAGGTTGGGCGCGCTCATACCATTTGAGACTCTAAAATACCATCCGAGACACTCAAGCATTCCCTTTTAGGATCACAGACCAGGCAGCGTCATAATCTTCAGCTGGATAATTCCAGCTTCTTGTAAATAGGACTTTGTTTTGCAGTGCTTTCTAGTTCCAAAACCACCGTTTTTCCCCCAGATGTGTTTGAGTGACCTCAGCCATCTGTTGTGCAGAATTTCATCCCACAGACAGGCACCAGTTTTATTATGTGCTTATCTTTTACATTTTGAGGCGCGTTGTTTGTTCTACATTTCTATCTGAACGCTCTACATTGTTGTGTGTGTACTGCTGAACACAGCCCTGATCTCTTCCTCTTTCCTCCCTGATTGGCCAGCTTCAGCATGTCGTCGTCGGTGATGAGTGGCGTGGCGGTGTGGAGGGCTCACAGCGTCCTGGAGGAGTCAGACGGGGGAGAGTCTAGCTCCCCTGAGGCACCCCCCCCTGACCGCTTCAGGAAGCTACGCTCCTCCTCCTCTCTCAACTCCCTCCGCATGTCTCTGAAGAAGAGGCTTCCGCTGCGCTCTGTACAGGTAAGAGGCTGAATCAAGCTGCACACGTCCCCAATGGCTCCCTGTTTAGTTCACTACTTTTGACCAGAGTAATTTGGGATACATAAGAAAGACCTCATCCTAGATAACATCTCCTGCCATTGGGACCTTAAGCAAAGCAACTAACCCCTCTCTGTCCAGAGTCTGTGTGTACACTGAGTTTACAAAACATTAAGAACACCTACCTAATATTGAGTTGCCCTGAGAACAGCTTCAGTTTGTCAGGGCATGGACTCTAAAGCGTTCCACAGGGATGCTGGTCCATGTTGACTCCAATGCTTCCCACAGTTGTGTCAAGTCTTTTGGGTGGTGGACCATACTTGGTACACACAGAAAACTGTTGTGTGAAAAAACCCAGCAGCGTTGCAGTTCTTGACACAAACCGGTGCGCCTGGCACCTACTATCACACCCCGTTCAAAGGCACTGAAGTCTTTTGTCAATTCACCCTCTGAATGACACACGAACACAATCCAATTCTCAAGGCTTAAAAAATCCTTCTTTGCCCTCCCCTTCATCTACACAGATTTTTGAAGTATATTTAACAAGTGACATCAATAAGGGATCATGGCCTTCACCTGGTCAGTATGTCATGGAAAGAGCAGGTGTTCTTAATGTTTTATTGTGTGTGTGTCGGGCTGCTAAGATAATGATCCTATCGTCCTGTCCGATAATGGCCAATAAAAAGTGGTGCATTGTTCCTCCAGACCAACTCCCTGCCAGACCCTGAGCTGACCCCTGACCCCACCTGGGAGAGTCTGCAGGCCAATCAGAAGACCAACGCTGTCTGCCAGCTCACACGCAGCGCACGCAGCCACATCGGGGGAGTGTACCAGGTAGGAGACACTGACCGTAGTGCTGCCTCTGCTTTTTCCTTAACCTGCACCGCAATTGCTAATAACCCATCCGCAACCACCTGCCCTATATGTGATCAAGTACAAATCTGAAGTGTCTGACCCCAACCTGCTAATATAGAAGATGCTCTGTAGACTACAGTCAGAACCGGTGGAATGATTTTTGGACAGGGGAGTGCAGGATTTTTTTTGTTGTTGACTGATTTTTAGATATGTTTCTGCTTATAATTTCTGATATTTTAGTAGACTTTTGTTAGTTAACTTGTTAACTCCTAATTAGATACATGCAGCTTCTCTTCAGTCATTATATATTGCCCTAGAAGACTCAATCAACCTTTTGCTCAACAGAATTCCATAAGCCAATAGAATGGACGTAGTTGACGTCGGTGAAGTTCTGTCACCTCTGCTTCTTTAGAGGTAGTTTAGGGACCAGGGAGAAAATGCAATACTTTCTATGCCAAACTTCCAAATGACATAATTTTGACCAGTTGTAAAGGAAACAGAAAGCTGTGAAAACAACCCAACATGCTTCTGATAAGATTTCAGTTTGGCTTGGATGCATATTTTATGTGGTTGAAATAGTATCGGCTTATATGATGCTGATGAAAATGGACACCGTCTGTAGAGGTGCTAACTGCGCATTCGTATTCTCTCAAGATGCTGAAAGAAATCATGTTTCTCCACTCCTGTTTGAGTCAATTTAGCCTACATTTGGGGAAATGCTTAATTCTGTTAATATTAAAGGCGTTGTTTTGCTGTCGGTCGCTAGCTACCCGTATAATCTCTTAACTGAGGTAGTGTTGTCCAGTACAATTTGGTGATCAATTCGGCCATAACGGGGCTTGCTAGAACCACTACAAGCCAAGTTTAACTAGCTAGCTGTGTTTGTTATACCTCAAATGTACTCGCTAGCTAGCTAATGCGTGTCTGTGAGACATCTCATATTCTGCACCAATACTGCTACACCTAAACACACCATATGCCAGTATTCCCTTTGTAGAATTCAAGTATTTATTATAAGCATTAGTAGTATATTTTTCTTCTACTGTGTATACATATGTCAGGTGTACAAAACATAAAGACCTGCTCTTTCCATGACCAGAGCTTTCACCTGGTCAGACTATGATCCCCTTATTGATGTCACTTGTTAAATCCACTTCAATCAGTGTAGATGAAATACGCACGCCTCTATGAAGAGGGAACGCAACACCCTGCTACAACTAAACTCTCTGTGAAGCGAAAAAGGTATGGACTGTAGGTGCGAGTAAAAATGACAACAAGCAGAATGTGGTACCGTTTACAAGGACTTTATTCCTTTACACGGTAATATGGGGAAAAGGGGCTGGACGGAACCAAAGCAAAGAAAGTAAATCTCAAAGCCCCCCCCCCCCTCCTATCTTACCTGCCTACCCACTACTTACCTAATTTAGCACCACCTGGTGCCCTAACCAAAATACAAGGGGTGGTCCGCCCAGGTCTTACCTAGTGTGCCTAGACAGCGAATATGCTACGGGTATATGTATGCCCGCGGGCCTCTTGCCTAAGCACTCCCTAGGTGCCTTCCCCTTCCCCCCTGGGAACAAATGAAACAGAATATTAAACAATTTCACAAACAGACTAAGAGACAAAGGACATCAAATAAGTTCTATCTGAGCAACAAACTCACAAAACATACCAACTCTCAGCAATGAACTCCCAGCAAAATCAACCTCTAGCAAAATCTCTACAATGACCTCCCAGCAAATCTCTCTAGCAAATCTACCTCCAGCAAAATCCTCTACAAAAAGAGAATCTCCTGAACAGAACACTGGCTTTTATATATAGCTTCTGAAGGAATGGGTAATTGGAGACAGCTGTGTCTTGACGAGGGGGCGGGGTCAGCTCTCCAATTAGCCCTGGAGTCGACCAATCAGCTGCTTGAGGGATTTCAGGAAGCCATTTCCTGAAATAAACACATGCAAATACACAAACTACAACACATAATCTGGGAAACGTAACATCAGTATTAAGAATGGTGTTCCTAATGTTTGGTATACTTGGTGTATGTCACACATTGCCATAACTGTTGCTGCATACTGCTGTGGAAACTCACCTCAGTCTCCAGAGCAAATTCATGTGGTCTTGAATACATGCCATGTCGACTTATTTGCTATGTTCTTTTTTTTTATTTTTTAGAATTTGAATCGGTCTAATCTACTGTTTTTATGTTTACTGGACAGCACATTAGTTCAAATGAT
Organism: Oncorhynchus tshawytscha; assembly: GCF_018296145.1. Classification (NCBI taxonomy): domain Eukaryota; kingdom Metazoa; phylum Chordata; class Actinopteri; order Salmoniformes; family Salmonidae; genus Oncorhynchus; species Oncorhynchus tshawytscha. The sequence continues at coordinate 44,267,073 of NC_056461.1, forward strand.
ACACCAACTCTCTGCATCATTTGTTTTTAGCAGTAAGACTGAAGCCAAATACATGTCATCAATATCATAATGAATTGATCCAGAAGTTGAAGTCAACACCTCTATTGGTTTCCGATGCAGCTGGAATCATTTAGTCACTTGTCACTTATAAAACAAAATGATCCAAACCCCCATTATATACACACTATAGAACAGCTAGTGACGTGCCAGCAACAAACGCTGACGCTACACACCCAAGTATATCGGACCAAATTATGAAAGACAAGAATGAGGTGAAAGAATTATTGTTGTCTATCAACAATGACAAGCCACCAGGGTCTGACAATCTAGATGGAAAATTACTGAGGATAATAGCAAACGATATTGCCACTCCACATCTACTAGAAACTGTGTGCCCCAGGCCTTTTAAATTTATTTTACCTTTTATTTAACTAGGCTTGTCAGTTAAGAACAAATTCTTATTTTCAATGACGGCCTAGGAACAGTGGGTTAACTGCCTGTTCAGGGGCAGAACGACAGATGTTGTTCAGCTCGGGGGTTTGAACTTGCAACCTTCCGGTTACTAGTCCAACACTCTAACCACTAGGCTACCCTGGGAAGGGAAGCTAAAGTCATTCCTCTACCTAAGAATAGTAAAGCCTCCTTTACTGGCTCAAATAGCAGACCAATCAGCCTGTTACCAACCCTTAGTAAACTTCTAGAAAAAAGTGTTTGACCAGATACAATACTATTTCACAGTAAACAAATTGACAACAGACTTTCAGCATGCTTATAGGGAAGGACGCTCAACAAGCACAGCACTTACACAAATTACTGATGATTGGCAGAGAGAAATTGATGATAAAATGATTGTGGGGGCTGTCTTGTTTGACTTCAGTGCAGCTTTTGACATTATTGATCAAAGTCTGCTGCTGGAAAAACGTATGTGTTCTGGCTTTACACCCTCTGCTATATTGTGGATAAAGAGTTACACAGAGGGTGTTCTATAATGGGAGCCTCCCCAACATAATCCAGGTAGAATCAGGAATTCCCCAGGGCAGCTGTCTAGGCCCCTTACATTTTTTCGATTTTTACTAACGACATGCCAATGGCTTTGAGTAAAGCCAGTGTGTCTATGTATGCGGATGACTCAACACTATACATGTCAGCTACTACAGTGACTGAAATGACTAACACTCAACAAAGAGCTACAGTTTGTTTCAGAGTGGGTGGCAAGGCATATGTTAGTCCTAAATATTTCTTAAACTAAAAATTGTATTTGGAACAAATCATTCACTAAACCCTAACTAAATCTTGTAATAAATAATGTGGAAATTGAGCAAGTTAAGATGACTAAACTGCTGGAGTAACACTAGATTGTAAACTATCATGGTCAAAACATTGATACAGTAGTAGCTAAGATTGGGAGAAGTATGTCTATAATAAAGCAATGCTCTGCCTTCTTAACAGCACTATCAACAAGGCAGGTCCTACAGGCTCTAGTTTCTACCTTCTTAACAACACTATCAACAAGGCAGGTCCTACAGGCCCTAGTTTTGTCGCACCTGGACTATTGTTCAGTCGTGTGGTTGGGTGCCACTAAAAAGGGCTTAGGAAAATTGCAATTGGCTCAGAACAACACGGCTGGCCTTTGGATGTACACAGAGAGCTAATATTAATCATATGCATGTCAATCTCTCATGGCTCAAAGTGGACGAGTTTGACTTCATCACTACTTTTATTTATGAGAGGTATTAACATGTTGAATGCACCGAGCTGTCTGTTTGAACTACTGGCACACAGCTCGGACACCCATGCATACCCCACAAGACATGCCACCAGAGGTCTCTTTACAGTCCCCAAGTCCAGAACAGACTATGGGAGGCGCACAGGACCACATGGAACTCTATTCCACATCAGGTAACTGATGCAACAGTAGAATCAGATTTAAAAACAGATAAAAATACACCTTATGGAACAGCAGGGACTGTGAAGAGACACACAGAAAGGTACAGACAAGCATACGCACACACACATACGATAACATACGCACTATAAATTGGAGGTCTACCGATTATGATTTTTCACTGCCGATACCGATTATTGGAGGGCCAAAAAAGCCGGTGCCGATTAATCGGATGATTAAAAAAAATAATAATAATAATGTTTTATTTGTAATAATGACAATTACAACAATACTGAATGAACTTATTTTAACTTAATATAATACATCAATCGAATCAATTTAGCCTCAAATAAATAATGAAACATGTTCAATTTGGTTTAAATAATGCAAAAACAAAGTGTTGGAGAAGAAAGTAAAAGTGCAATATGTGCTATATAAGAAAGCTAACGTTTAAGTTTCTTGCTCAGAACATGAGAACATATGAAAGCTGGTGGGTGGTTCCTTTTAACATGAGTCTTCAATATTCCCAGGTAAGAAGTTTTAGGTTGTGGTTATTATAGGAATTATAGGACTATTTCCCTCTATACCATTTGTATTTCATTAACCTTTGACTATTGGATGTTCTTATAGGCACTTTAGTATTGCCAGTGTAACAGTATAGCTTCCGTCCCCCTCCTCGCCCCTACCTGGGCTCAAACCAGGAACACAACGACAACAGCCACCCTCGAAGCAGCGTTACCCATGCAGAGCAAGGGAACCAACCACAGGCCCAGAGCCAGTGACGTTTGAAACGCTATTAGCGTGCGCTAACTAGCCAGCCATTTCACATCGGTTACACCAGCCGCATCTCGGGAGTTGATAGGCTTGAAGTCATAAACAGCGCAATGCTTGACGCACAGCGAAGAGCTGCTGGCAAAATGCACGAAAGTGCTGTTTGAATGAATGTTTACGCGCCTGCTTCTGCCTACCACCGCTCAGTCAGATACTTAGATACTTGTATGCTCAGTCAGATACTTAGATACGCAGGACACGCTAGATAATATCTAGTAATATCATCAACCATGTGTAGTTAACTAGTGATTATGATTGATTGATTGTTTTTATAAGATACGTTTAATGCTAGCTACCAACTTACCTTGGCTTACTGTGGAGTAAGCCACAATGGGCGGAGTACAACAAGGGGCAGGTTGTTAATGTGTTGGACTAGTTAACTGTAAGGTAGCAAGATCGTTTAGGGCCAAATAGCATTCCAATTTGCTTGGTGGTTTTTGGTTGATTTCTTTCCAGCGTGTCAAATAGTTTTACTTTCTCATAATGTGTTTGGGTCTAATTGTGTTTCTGTCCTGGGGCTCTGTGGGGTCTGTTTTGTGTTTGTGAACAGAGCCCCAGGACCAGCTGGCTGAGGGTACTCCTTCTCTAGGTTCATCTCTCTGTAGGTGAGGGATTTGTGGTGGAATGCTTTGATCTCAAACCAATCGCATCTACTCACGACCGCTCATGTTGTAAACACAGTCCAGTTCAAAGTGAATGGCACAGATCCATATATGGCAAGGGTCTATTTGCATATAGGCCTACTGCAGCTCTGATTGGTTATGCTGCACCGGTCTGTGTAGAGTATGCAATAGAATCCTAGTCCGATGAGTTCTGCCTACAACAAAATCTCTTGCATAGTTTGTTTTGGTATGTTGCATTGAAAGTGGGCAATATTTCGTTGATTCGATCACAATTACCACCGTAACAGGGAAAACTTTGAATTTCATTCAACTTTCTAATCTGTGCTTCTCTCTTTGGGCTGATATTTAATCTGTCCCTGGGAGCTGCAAAGCTACTGCACAACAACGCGCAGCTTAGAGGGGACATTGGTCTTCACCAAGAGAGAGAATCTTTGATTCCAGCTGAAACTGTTTGGGAGTCCAGCTGAAACTGTTTGGGGTTACCCAATAAAAAAATCCAAGTTTATCCAACTCTAAATCTTATCTTTTTGTTAAAAAAATGTTTTTTTTTTTTAAAAACATGCTGAAAAATTCTGCTTGTGATCTCTCTTTCTCAGAAGCTTCAGAGGAACAGAGCAGTGGTACAGGATCAGGAGGAGTGTTTGGTGGTGACACCTGGCCAGGTGTGTGAGGGGGGAGAGAACAACGAGGGGGTCACCTCCCGTACACCCAGGCGCACCCCCGTCCGTTCCACCACACTCATACCTACAACAACCCCCAGTCGCACCCCCAGAGCCACCGCGCCCAAACGCACCCCTGCCTCAGGCCGCAGGGGGAGGAGAACCCCAGGGCGAAGTCCTGAGGTGACAGGGGTGAAGAACGTGGGAGGGAGGAGGCAGCTGGTTCGGATGGCTGCACTACGAAGCCCCTTCGCATCCCCTAACACTCAGAGCCTCAGACGGTGAGGACACACCCCCACACACACACATGTATACATACACACACACACCCACACACGTATACACACACACATGTATACATACACACACCCATACATGTACAAACATACAGTACCAGTCAAAAGTTTGGACACACCTAGTCATTCCAGGGTTTTTTCTTTATTTTTACTATTTTCTACATTGTAGAATAATAGTGAAGACATCAAAACTATGAAATAACACATGGAATCATGTAGTAACCAAAAAAAGTGTTAAACAAATCAAAATATGTTTTAGATTCTTCCATGTAGCCACCCTTTGCCTTGATGACAGCTTTGCACACGCTTGGCATTCTCTCAACCAGTTTAAAGAGGAATGCTTTTCCAACAGTATTTAAGGAGTTCCCACATATACTGAGCACTTATTGGCTGCTTTTCCTTCACTCTGCGGTCCAACTCATCCCAAACCATCTCAATTGGGTTAAGGCCAGGTGATTGTGGAGGCCAGGTTATGGCTGCATAGTCCCTCTAAGCCCAAACCAGATAGGATGGTGTATCGCTGCAGAATGCTGTGGTAGCCATGCTGGTTAAGTGTGCCTTGAATTCTAAATAAATCACTGCCAGTGTCACCAGCAAAGCAACATCACAAATACACATGCAGAGATCATCCATTCACCCACACCACATCTCACAAAGACACGGCGGTTAGAACCAAAAATCTTCCATTTGGACTCCAGACCAAAGGACAGATTTCCACTGGTCTAATGTCCATTGCTCATGTTTCTTGGCCCAAGCAAATCTCTTCTTCGTATTGATGTCCTTTAGTAGTGGTTTCTTTACAGCAATTCGACCATGAAGGTCTGATTTACAGTCTCCCCTTCCAAACAGTTTATGTAGAGATTAGAGGTCGACCGATTAGTCAGAATGGCCGATTAATTAGAGCCGATTTCTAGTTCGGAAATCGGAAATTTTAATTTTGGACACCGATTTGGGCATTTTTTTTTTTTACATCTTTATTTAATCTTTATTTAACTAGGCAAGTCTGTTAAGAACACATTCTTACTTTCAATGACGGCCTAGGAACGGTGGGTTAACTGCCTTGTTCAGGGGCAGAACGACACATTTTTTACTTGTCAGCTCGGGGGATTCAATCTTGCAACCGCACAAGCATTTCGCTACACTCGCATTAACATCTGCTAACCATATGTATGTGACAAATAAAAATTTGATTTGATTTGAGTTAACTAGTCCAACACTAGTTAACCACCTGCCTCTCATTGCACTCCACGAGGAGACTGCCTGTTACGCGAATGCAGTAAGCCAAGGAAAGTTGCAAGCTAGCATTAAACTTATCTTATAAAAAACAATCATAATCACTATTTAACTACGCATGGTTGATGATATTACTAGTTTATCTAGCGTGTCCTGCGTTGCTTATAATCGATGCGGTGCGTATCGTTGCTCCAACGTGTACCTAACCATAAACACGAATGTCTTTCTTAAAATCAATACACAGAAGTATATATTTTGAAACCTGCATATTTAGCTAAAAGAAACCCAGGTTAGCAAGCAATATTAACCAGGTGAAATTGTGTCACTTCTCTTGCGTTCATTGCACGCAGTCAGAATTGTACGTAATTATGACATAACATTGAAGGTTGTGCAATTTAACAGGAATATTTAGACTTAGGGATGCCACCCGTTAGATAAAATAATTCCGTATTTCACTGAAATAATAAACGTTTTGTTTTTGAAATGATGGTTTCCGGATTCGACCGTATGTTATGTTATAACTAAGTCTATGATTTGATAGAGCAGTCTGACTGAGCGATAGTAGGCAGCAGCAGGCTCGTAAGCATTCATTCAAATAGCACTTTTGTGCGTTTGCCAGCAGCTATTTTTGACTTCAAGCCTATCAACTCCCGAGATTAGGCTTGTGTAACCGATGTGAAATGGCTAGCTAGTTAGCGGGGTGCGCGCTAATAGCTTTTCAAACGTCACTCGCTCTGAGACTTGGAGTGGTTGTTCCCCTTGCTCTGCAAGGGCCGTGGCTTTTGTGGAGCGATGGGTAACGCTGCTTCGAGGGTGGCTGTTGTCGTTGTGTTCCTGGTTTGAGCCCAGGTAGGGGCGAGGAGGGGGACGGAAGCTATACTGTTACACTGGCAATACTAAAGTGCCTATAAGAACATCCAATAGTCAAAGGTTAATGAAATACAAATGGTATAGAGGGAAATAGTCCTATAAATACTATATTAACTACAACCTAAAACTTCTTAAGGTATTCTTATCTGGGAATATTGAAGACTCATGTTAAAAGGAACCACCAGCTTTCATATGTTCTCATGTTCTGAGCAAGGAACTGAAACGTTAGCTTTCTTACATGGCACATATTGCACTTTTACTTTCTTCTCCAACACTTGGTTTTGCATTATTTAAACCAAATTGAACATGTTTCATTATTTATTTGAGGCTAAATTGATTTTATTGATGTATTATATTAAGTTAAAATAAGTGTTCATTCAGTACTGTTGTAATTGTCATTATTACAAATAAAAAATAAAAATTTAAGTAAAAAAATTATCGGCCGATTAATCGGTATCGGCGTTGAAAAAATCATATACGGTCGACCTCTAGTTGAGATGTGTCTGTTACATTTATTTGGGCTGCAATCTGAGGCTGGTAACTCTAATGAACTTATCCTCTGCAGCAGAGGTAACTCTGAGCCTTCCTTTCCTGTGGTGGTCCTCATGAGAGCCAGTTTCATCATAGTGCTGGATGGTTTTTTGTGACTAATGATGGACTCTTTCTCTGTTCTTTTGATCTGTTCTTGCCATAATATGGACTTGGTCTTTTACCAAATAGGGCTATCTTCTGTATTCCAACCCTACCATGTCACAACACAACTGATGGGCTCAAACGCATTAAGAAGGAAAGAAATTCCACAAATTAACTTAACAAGGCACACCTGTTAATTGAAATGCATTCCAGGTGACTACCTCATGAAGCTGGTTGAGAGAACGCCAAGAGTGAGCAAAGCTGTCATCAAGGCAAAGGGCGCTACTTTGCAGAATCTTATTTTGATTTTTAACACTTTTTTGGTTACTACATGATTCCATATGTGTTATTTCATAGTTTTGATGTCTTCACTATCATTCTACAATGTTGACAATAGTAAAAAATAAAGAAAAACCCTGGAATGAGGTGTGTCCAAACTTTGACTGGTACTGTACATCCCTACACACACATGCACACTCTCAAACAATGTATACCGACTTGACCATGCCCAGAATGGAGTGCGTGTGATTGACTGGTTTGTCCTGCTCTCTGATTGGTTCCTGTGTATGATTGACAGGAAGTTTGGCCGGGACCTGGAGAGTGTGTCCAGCGGTCTCAGGAAGCTGAAACGTCTGTCCCACGCCTTTGATGATGTCATAGGGAGAGACGACCGGTGAAGAGAATTTTTTTTAATTCTGACTGTTCATACAGATACCGTCTGTTACAGTGTTTTACTCACTATATTTCCACTAGTATTTATATAGGGCAATGAGAGGGGTTAGGCTGGGGAGCAGGACAGAGACAGACATCTGTTACAGTGTTTTACTCACTATATTTATGCTTGATTTACTCACTATATTTATATATTCAGAGGAGTGTGTAGTGAGAGGTTAGTTTTGTTAGGACGGGGAGCAGGACAAAGGACTATGTAGTGAGAGGTTGGTTTTGTTAGGACGGGAGCAGGACAGAGGAGTGTGTAGTGAGAGGTTAGTTTTGTTAGGACGGGGAGCAGGACAGAGGACTATGTAGTAAGAGGTTAGGCTGGGGAGCAGGACAGAGGACTATGTAGTGAGAGGTTGGTTTTGTTAGGACGGGGAGCAGGACAGAGGACTATGTAGTGAGAGGTTGGTTTTGTTAGGATGGGGAGCAGGACAGAGGAGTGTGTAGTGAGAGGTTAGTTTTGTTAGGACGGGGAGCAGGACAGAGGACTATGTAGTGAGAGGTTAGGCTGGGGAGCAGGACAGAGGACTATGTAGTGAGAGGTTAGTTTTGTTAGGACGGGGAGCAGGACAGAGGACTATGTAGTGAGAGGTTAGGCTGGGGAGCAGGACAGAGGACTATGTAGTGAGAGGTTAGTTTTGTTAGGACGGGGAGCAGGACAGAGGACTATGTAGTGAGAGGTTAGGCTGGGGAGCAGGACAGAGGACTATGTAGTGAGAGGTTAGTTTTGTTAGGCTGGGGAGCAGGACAGAGGACTATGTAGTGAGAGGTTAGTTTTGTTAGGACGGGGAGCAGGACAGAGGAGTGTGTAGTGAGGTTAGGACGGGGAGCAGGACAGAGGAGTGTGTAGTGAGGTTAGGACGGGGAGCAGGACAGAGGAGTGTGTAGTGAGGTTAGGACGGGGAGCAGGACAGAGGAGTGTGTAGTGAGGTTAGGACGGGGAGCAGGACAGAGGAGTGTGTAGTGAGGTTAGGACGGGGAGCAGGACAGAGGAGTGTGTAGTGAGGTTAGGACGGGGAGCAGGACAGAGGAGTGTGTAGTGAGGTTAGGACGGGGAGCAGGACAGAGGAGTGTGTAGTGAGGTTAGGACGGGGAGATGGGAGCAAATCTGGCTCAGATATGCGTTTCCTGTTCTGGGGCCCTGAGGAGGGGCTCCTGTCTAACGGTCGCCTGCCCTAAAACCCTTCAGCTGCTCTCTCCTTCCCGCTCAGATTCAAATTGGGCTTGTGGTATGTGGATGAGTGAGGGAGGACTGGAAGGGGGGTGATGTGGGGGCGGTTGGAGAGGACAGGGGGGAGTCAGAGCTCTATAGTTGGACTTGTTTTAGGAGTGATGCTTAGGGGAGGAGGGTGTGTGTGTGAGACTACGCAGGCCAGTTAAATTTTCGCCCTGCCCCGGTCAACTGTAAGTGCTGTTATTTGTGAAGTGGAAACGCCTAGGAGCTCACAGAATGAGCTAAAGAATTCGCTATGACAGCCAATTAATATCTAGTATAACTTTTGATTTCACCCCCATCTCAAAAATATATATTTTTCTTTTACCGTTGAAATGTTTTTATGGAGTGGTCTTCTCTGTTTCGGCCCTGCAGTGCGCACCGCAAAAGGGGTTTCTGTCCTCGTTATGAAGTGAACTTTACCCTCTATTTCTAAAAAAAATAAACAACATAAAACGCTGATTGTTTAAAGCAAAACTACCAAAACTATCGCTGATGGTGAACCTGAACAATCCAAATAGAATCGGTTGTTTTCAACAGGTATAGCCAGATGAATGGTCGACAGTAGCTGACTTTTGACTCCAGTAAAACACCATTTTCAACATCTCCATAGGGAACAATAACATAACAAATCACATAGGTTGACACTCAACTAAATAAGGCTAATAATCACGGTCGGCCATTTTATCATTATCATTCCACTATTACTGCAGATACATGGTGGATATTTTCTGAAATTACAATGCAACATGCTACGCGTAGCACCTCTAATTTAGAATGGAAATTACAATGCAACATGCTACGTTGCTACATGCTACGCATAAGCACCTCTAATTTAGAATGGAAATTAATATGTTAGTGTATCAATTCGTTCTCCCACCAAACCGTTTCAAAATCAAACGTATCGTTCCTGTATCGAGAGCCAATGTATCTAATGGTCTTGAAAAGAGAAATATGTACATCCCTAATGAACACTGAAGTTGACCTGAACATGGACTGTAAAGGTATAGCAGCTGGGACTGTAAAGGTATAGCAGCTGGGACTGTAAAGGTATAGCAGCTGGGCCTGTAAAGGTATAGCAGCTGGGCCTGTAAAGGTATAGCAGCTGGGACTGTAAAGGTATAGCAGCTGGGACTGTAAAGGTATAGCAGCTGGGACTGTAAAGGTATAGCAGCTGGGCCTGTAAAGGTATAGCAGCTGGGACTGTAAAGGTATAGCAGCTGGGACTGTAAAGGTATATCCCTATCTGTTGTTAACCCTGTTGTTTTTCATCCTGCAGCAGAACCTTCAACTACTCTCTAATTGCAGAGTGAATATGCAGGTAACCACGTTTACACTAGCTAACTGTCTCACCTAACACTCTGTTACTGAACTACTGCTGGTACTGTGCCATCTGCCCCTGACTGAATGGGAGAGTTGACTGACTGACTTGACTGCATGGGACAGTTGACCTCGTGGCTGATTGGTTGGCTGACTGACTTGACTGCATGGGCGAGTTGACCTCGTGGCTGATTGGTTGGCTGACTGACTGACTTGACTGCATGGGAGAGTTGACCTCGTGGCTGATTGGTTGGCTGACTGACTGACTTGACTGCATGGGCAAGTTGACCTCGTGGCTGATTGGTTGGCTGACTGACTTGACTGCATGGGCGAGTTGACCTCGTGGCTGATTGGTTGGCTGACTGACTTGACTGCATGGGCGAGTTGACCTCGTGGCTGATTGGTTGGCTGACTGACTTGACTGCATGGGCGAGTTGACCTCGTGGCTGATTGGTTGGCTGACTGACTTGACTGCATGGGAGAGTTGACCTCGTGGCTGATTGGTTGGCTGACTGACTGACTTGACTGCATGGGAGAGTTGACCTCGTGGCTGATTGGTTGGCTGACTGACTGACTTGACTGCATGGGCAAGTTGACCTCGTGGCTGATTGGTTGGCTGACTGACTTGACTGCATGGGCGAGTTGACCTCGTGGCTGATTGGTTGGCTGACTGACTTGACTGCATGGGCGAGTTGACCTCGTGGCTGATTGGTTGGCTGACTGACTTGACTGCATGGGCGAGTTGACCTCGTGGCTGATTGGTTGGCTGACTGACTGACTGACTTGACTGCATTGGAGAGTTGACCTCGTGGCTGACTTGACTGCATGGGAGAGTTGACCTCGTGGCTGATTGGTTGGCTGACTGACTGACTTGACTGCATGGGAGAGTTGACCTCGTGGCTGCATGACATTGCATGGTGCTGTCCATCTAAAAGCCTAAAAGATACTCAGACCGGTGGGCTTCCATTCAGACACAACAACAACAGACTGATACTCAAGACACACAATAACTACCCAGATGGTCTTGACAAAGCTTGAGTTCTGATTCTCTCTCCTTCTCCAGAAGTGCATGATTGTTCACACCCACTCTAAAAGCATTGGATTGGTGCAAGAAATAAGAGGGGTCCTATAAAATAGAACGAGGACGGAATCACGGAATCCAGACATTTAAAATGGAATTCAACGATATTCAAAAAATCTATTGTACTTGGTAGGGAATCAACTAACTGCATTGAATTTAGTAATTTAATGTATTTTCTACTAAGTTAATTATATTCCTGCAACTTCCTGAAGAGGCGCAGGAATGTCCACTTAGCTGTTAGCGATATATGGAAAGCCTTTCCCCAAATAAAACTAAATGAAATGTCAACTACAAAGTAGCCTATGACTATCTGGCAGAATGCTGATAGGATTATTTTCATTCATCCAGTGGCCATTTTGTTTTGAAAAATGTGTTGGGAAAAAAATCCCTCACAAAACTCTGCAATCAGATAAACACTACAGAAACATGGCTAACCAAACAACGTGCTGGTGCACTAACTACACCCAGAAACACAGAGGTTTCCAAGACCTCACAGTGGTCTCCTGATGTGGTTTAATCATTGTTGTGGACTTACAAAATCCAGTTTTGCTGTTTTTCTATTTAAAAAAAATAGTGCTTTTGAGAGTGAAAACCTGAAAAGACCTGTGGAAACCTGGAAAAACTAAATGTAGAAAATACTCCAACGGAATCAGGAAAAGATGTAAACGATTTTTAAGAAGGCCCGACTGGAGCGAGGTTCCTCCATATGCCTGAGGAAAGAACAAGTCTACACTTCTAGAAGGGTAGAGAATTAGAACCTGTCCCTGGAGAGGTCAGGAGTCTGTTTGGAACGCAGCCACAAGAGGGCAGGGGGTAGTGAAGTGTCATGTCATTACGTCAGATAACTAAGAGCCTCTCATTGTGACCAGTGGACAGGCATGTGACGCTGATGTGAATTTCCCCCCCAAAAAACACAGTGAATGAATGGATGGCTCACATTGTTTAACTGACACAAAGACTGCTGCTATCAACCAGACACACTGACTCAACCAAAACTCTCCTCCTTCTCTTTTCCCTCTCACCCCCTCCAGAGGTCCTGTGCAGCAGAGCGTTATGGAGGGGTGAGGAGGTTGGACCCCAGCGGGAGGCTGGGCTGCTCCTCTTTCACAGAGCCAAACGCCTCCTACTAGCTCAGTCTCACGTCAGAATTAGACTTTGATCCGTGTTTCTCAAACGTCAACTTGCAAAGTTTTTTAAAAGATTGAGTTTAGGCATTTAACTCAAATGTGTAAGATTTAGGGTTAAGTTCAGGCTGGTTTCCCCCCTCAGCTCCCGACGTCCTCAGACATAGATGGACGTCGGATACTGACTTGTATCACGGGGGACCTGGTTCACCTTGCAGTCCTCAAGCCACACTGAACCCCACATACCTTCCTGTTACAGTGGGTTGGTGTGAGGAATATGTATCTTTCCATATTCTAGATGTACAGTTGCAGCCAAATAGATTGGCATCCTTGCAACTTCTCTTAAATAATTCCCTATTTCTTCTCTTAAGTTAACGTTTGAAATTGGATTGTCAACATTGCAGAACATATGTTTATTTTGTTGCTAGTACTTGTTTTTGCACAGCTTTTTGTTCAAGATAACTGCAGACAAATGTTTCTTCTTCCATCAATGAGCTGCACTATTCTACTGGCGATTTGACCTTCAGAAAATAACAGATCTAGTTATTCAATGCCCTCCACCAACTGCTGTTTGGAGCTCTCCCCCAACGTAATGGATGTGATTCTGGACTCTTCACTGGCCTCTCCAGAACAGTCCAGCGTTTTCTTCTCGAACCATTCCAGGGTGCTTCTATGTGTTTTAGGGTTGTTGTCCTACTAGAAGACCCACAACCTTCAACAGAGAGACATTGCACTCCAAAATGCCCTGATAATCTACTCATTGCATGATTATTTTGTCTTGTTGGGGGGCGGGGGTCTTTCTGGTGTCTCCTTCAGCAGCAGGGTCTTCCTGGTGTCTCCTTCAGCAGCAGGGTCTTTCTGGTGTCTCTTTCAGCAGCAGGGTCTTCCTGGTGTCTCCTTCAGCAGCAGGGTCTTCCTGGTGTCTCCTTCAGCAGCAGGGTCTTTCTGGTGTCTCCTTCAGCAGCAGGGTCTTTCTGGTGTCTCCTTCAGCAGCAGGGTCTTCCTGGTGTCTCCTTCAGCAGCAGGGTCTTTCTGGTGTCTCCTTCAGCAGCAGGGTCTTTCTGGTGTCTCCTTCAGCAGCAGGGTCTTTCTGGTGTCTCCTTCAGCAGCAGGGTCTTTCTGGTGTCTCTTTCAGCAGCAGGGTCTTTCTGGTGTCTCCTTCAGCAGCAGGGTCTTTCTGGTGTCTCCTTCAGCAGCAGGGTCTTTCTGGTGTCTCCTTCAGCAGCAGGGTCTTCCTGGTGTTTACCAACAACCAAAACAAAGCATTCAGATAAAATAACACAATCAAAGATGGTGGAGGTTTGCTTTGCTGCTTCTGGTACTAGTGGTCTTGGAACACGTGCAAGACATGAAATCAGCAGATTCTGGGTTTCTGGAGTCCAATGTTCAACCCAGTATCCAAAAACTGGGTCTCCATTAAAGGTTGTGGGTCTTCCAGCAGGACAATGACCCCTAAACAGAGGTTCTGGCGTGCCCAGCTAAGAGTCCCCAAATTGACAGTTGAAAAGGTGTGTCAAGCATATATATTTTTTGCTTCAAGAAGTGTTTGTCTGCGGTTATCTTGGTCAATAGGCTGTGCAACCAAGTACTAGCTCTGAGGTGCCAATAATTTTGTCGATGACATTTGTCTTTTAAGTTTACAATTAGTAATTTTAGAAAATAAAGTTTACCAAAAAATAAAATTGGTTCTGCAATGTTGAAGATCTAATAAGGTGTGGTGACTAAACGTTTCTCAAATTTGAACTTATTTGAGAAATGGCAGACTAAGAAAAGTACATGCGTGTGTTGGTACATACCGGTTACTGTCTACCAGCCTGGGACAGTTTCTATACAGTATGTTCATGTATTCTATTCACCTGATGATTCCCCGCCCACTTGACCCAGTTCTTTGACCCAGTTCCTGGTCCAACAGGATTGTTTGCCCATTCACAAACAAACAAAAACACTGTTAAATATAAATTACATGTCAAAAATATTCCATTTTTATACCAGACCTGAAGGAGGAAAAAGTCATAAGGTGAATACTTAAACAGAATGGGATTCGTTTCTATGTTCATAGATTCTATAATGTAACAGGTTTGTTTTATACATGATGGGATGTTAAGGTAAAGCCGGGGGTGAAAGTAGATGGCATGTCTTATCGGTAGGGGTCAGCCAAGAGCACGCACGCATTTTTACTGCGAAAATGACAGAGTAGCCTACTCTGCTGACACTGACGAACAGATCAACAAAACGTCTGATCCATATAATTGGCCTACGAAAACGGGAGGCACAAATACAATGGAGGGGGATATTATTGTCCAAAAACAAACAAAAGTGGCACTGATCCAATGATAAAGACTGAATATGCACACACCGGGGGGGACACCATCTCTGCTGGTGCCAGGAAGATAGGCTACTGTTCGTTCGATTAAGTTAAGAATTTTGAAAGCTAAAATACAGATTGGAGTCTTCTGACTGTAATATGTTTTACAGCAATATCCATGTCCTTTCTAAACAGTTTTTCCGGATTGTAATCTTTAAATATTGCGATATGCATGGCCGGGTCTCTGCTTTTCACTGACAGTCGCAACGCAACAGTCATCTATTGGTATTGCAGCAGCCGCTGCCCACATTGCGGGCCCTTCCGACTGGGGGTTGCGATTTAAAACAATCCACAGGTTAATAAAATAAACCAATGATCCTCTGTTGCCAAATCATGCTTTCTGGTGTAGTAGCCTATTTTGAATGATTTTATTCATTTATGTATAGACAGGAGTAAGCTAATTAGGCTGTATAATTTTGCCAATTTAATTCAATTTGGGGAAAGCTTAGTTTATGCCTTTTTTAAACGTGGCATGAACACAACCAGTTATGGAGTTTTCATCCGGTTGTCAAACAATCACTTAAAGGCGCTCCTGTGGGCCCGCGCACATTCATCCGGTTGTCGCTCCTGTGGGCTACCCGCGCACATTCATCCGGTTGTCGCTCCTGTGGGCTACCCCCGCACATTCATCCGGTTGTCGCTCCTGTGGGCTACCCGCGCACATTCATCCGGTTGTCGCTCCTGTGGGCTACCGCGCACATTCATCCGGTTGTCGCTCCTGTGGGCTACCCGCGCACATTCATCCGGTTGTCGCTCCTGTGGGCTACCCGCGCACATTCATCCGGTTGTCGCTCCTGTGGGCTACCCGCGCACATTCATCCACTTACAAATTCATTTCAGCATCCAAACCCCAACAGTGCACTGTGCATCCGCAATTTGATTAATGGAAAGATACATGTGTTACAAAACACCGCCGTTTAGATTGAAATGATGTCCTGTGATTGTCATTAGGAAGCAGTACACTTGTAGTCTGAATTGATGTATCCACTGTTGTCCTCGGTCTCGGCCACTCATCTCCGCCATGACAAAACGTCAGTTTTCTCCTCAAACTACAACGCAGTTTGGAGAACATTCCACCCGGTTTCCAGTCAATTCCGCTAATTGTTCTTGCGGCTGACACGCAGTACTGTTCCATAATGGTGTAATAGCCTGTAGTTTTTTGGGCATGTTGTATTAATTGTAATAGGTTCGCCCTACCGGAACATACATTACTTTCACCCCTGGGTAAAGCTGACATTCAATCAGAGTCTAGGGCCACTGTTATTCCAATGGGAAAGGGGGATACCTAGACAGTTGTACAACTGAAATGTGTCCTCCGAAATGTAACCCCAACCCCTCTGAATCAGAGAGAGTTGCGGAGGGTTGTCTTAATCGGCGTCAGGGGACTAATGATAACATGTTATTCAGATGTTGGGAATCCATGATGTATATTATTGATAACTACATGATGTATATTCTTGATAACTACATGTTATGAATCAATGTTGCATATTCTTAATAACTACATATCAGGAGTGATCAGAGCGTCTCCTGTCGGCATAGGGACTAAACTGACGAGACAGAGTCACTGATGCCAGTAACCAGTCTTGTAACAGCACATTGCAATACATCCGGGTTACACTGGTGTTGCAGTAATTCACATTTACCGACAGACAGCATCAAAGTGCCATTTTACACCCATAACACAAACCTTCCCAAAATGCTTCACCAGGCACGTAGATTAAGAACAAATTCTTATTTACAATGACGGACAACTACCAAATGTTACACTAATATTCTATGAACACTAATATGTAAAGAGCAAATGGCGTCAGGGCAGGTGGGGCTGGCCTGTTTTGCATGTTATTTTGGCATTAATACGTGTCACATATCAGTTTGCAAAAAATGTAGACAAATATATATCATTGAGTTAATAAAGCTGGAAACAAACAGTCTCTTTTTTTATTTCTTGAGTAAGGCAGCTCTAATGCAGGTGTTTCAGCCTACAGTCTCTTTTTTTATTTCTTGAGTAAGGCAGCTCTAATGCAGGTGTTTCAGCCTACCTCGGTGCTTTCTGTGGTGGTGGGGCAAGCCAGCAGCAAATACAGAGCGTTGCGTCTTTATTGGCTCAGTGTTCTGTCACTCATGGGGACACTACGTCACCGACAAGTCTAAGGGTAGAGCTAGCCAATTCTATCCCCTTGGGTCCTGCCATAGTTACAATAAAAGTGCCCATCTGAAAAGCCTCAAGGTCTTTGGCCACAGATAAAATGACGTCAAATCACGTTATATCTACAGTAGCTTTGATTGGACTGATCATGTCAACATCTTACTTTCAAAATCTTAGCTAGCAGTCGTCATGCATCAAGTTGACAATATACTGGCGAATCCTTTTTAATCTTTGTCAAAAGAAGAGATGAAATGTATCGGTGCAAACATTACACAACAAGTTGGAAAGTGGTTTGGAAGGAATCAGTGTCAGTGGCTAACTGCAAGCATTGCAAAGCAATCACTAGCCTGCTATTCAGTGGAGTGGCTGTGTGGTCCCAAATCTGGGATTAAGGGTCTCTTTTCCATGTTTAAAATGATAAACGTTCAACATTGGCCATGCTGTCAATGAAGCATGATTTGTGCCACGTTCAAAACAACTCGGAACTGAGAAAACTTGACTTCAGTGAGTTCAAGACAACTGGGATGTCGGGAATAATATACGTGTATATACACTGGGGAGAACAAGTATTTGATACACTGATGATTTTGCAGGTTTTCCTACTTACAAAGCATGTAGAGGGCTGTCATTTTTATCATAGGTCCACTTCAACTGTGAGATACGGAATCTGTGAGAGACAGAATCCAGAAAATCACATTGTATGATTTTTAAGTAATTAATTTGCATTTTATTGCATGACATAAGTATTTGATACATCAGAAAAGCAGAACTTAATATTTGGTACAGAAACCTGTGTTTGCAATTACAGAGATTATATGTTTCCTGTAGTTCTTGACCAGGTTTGCACACACTGCAGCAGGGATTTTGGCCCACTCCTCCACACAGACCTTCTCCAGATCCTTCAGGTTTCTGGGCTGTTGCTGGGCAATACGGACTTTCAGCTCCCTCCAAAGATTTTCTATTGGGTTCAGGTCTGGAGACTGGCTAGGCCACTCCAGGACCTTGAGATGCTTCTTACGGGGCCACTCCTTAGTTGCCCTGGCTGTGTGTTTCGGGTCGTTGTCATGCTGGAAGACCCAGCCACGACCCATCTTCAATGCTCTTACTGAGGGAAGATCTCACGATACATGGCCCCATCCATCCTCCCCTCAATACGGTGCAGTCGTCCTGTCCCCTTTGCAGAAAAGCATCCCCAAAGAATGATGTTTCCACCTCCATGCTTCACAGTTGGGATGGTGTTCTTGGGGTTGTACTCATCCTTCTTCCTCCAAACACGGTGAGTGGAGTTTTGACCAAAAAGCTCTATTTGTCTCATCAGACCACATGACCTTCTCCCATTCCTCCTCTGGATCATCCAGATGGTCATTAGCAAACTTCAGACGGGCCTGGACATGCGCGGGCTTGAGCAGGGGGACCTTGCGTGCGCTGCAGGATTTTAATCCATGACGGCGTAGTGTGTTACTAATGGTTTTCTTTGAGACCGTGGTCCCAGCTCTCTTCAGGTCATTGACCAGGTCCTGCCGTGTAGTTCTGGGCTAATCCCTCACCTTCCTCATGATCATTGATGCCCCACTAGGTGAGATCTTGCATGGAGCCCCAAGACAGAGGGTGATTGACCGTCATCTTGAACTTCTTCCATTTTCTAATAATTGCGCCAACAGTTGTTGCCTTCTCACCAAGCTGCTTGCCTATTGTCCTGTAGCCCATCCCAGCCCTGTGCAGGTCTACAATTTCATCCCTGATGTCCTTACACAGCTCTCTGGTCTTGGCCATTGTGTGGAGAACAGGAGGGCTTCTTAAAGAAAAACGAACAGGTCTGTGAGAGCTGGAATTCTTACTGGTTGGTAGGTGATCAAATACTTATGTCATACAATAAAATGCATATAAATAAAAGCATTCCAGGTGAAGCTGGTTGAGAGCATGCCAAGCTGTCATCAGCTTGGCTACTTTGAATCTAAAATCTCAAATATATTTAGATTTGTTAACACTTTTTTGGTTACTACATGATTCCATATGTGTTATATCATAGTTTTGATGTCTTCACTATTATTCTAGATGTAGAAAATAGTCAAAATAAAGACCCTTCAATGAGTAGGTGTCCAAACTTTTGACTGATGCTGTATGTATCCGTCTTGTACATCTTTATGTTTATCTGTGTCTTGTATATATTTTGTGATGTCTGGTTTTAAGAATTTGCTCTTAATTGACTGCATTAAATCAACTGTTTTTATTAGAATGTCCAAGAAATACAAAACCACACGTATCTGAAAGCAACAAAACAACTATCATCTCCATCGGTCTTCTCCTTCCTGTCATCTGCCCGTCTTCACATCTCCATCGGTCTTCTCCTTCCTGTCATCTGCCCGTCTTCACATCTCCATCGGTCTTCTCCTTCCTCTCATCTCCATCGGTCTTCTCAGTTCTTCTTTCCTTTCTTCTTTTTCCTGAGAACAGAGATTATTGTTGTGAATGACTGTCCCATTGACAATTTTGATTAATTTTCAAAAAAATATTTAAAAAATGTTTTGGCAATATGTACATTGTTATTACATCATGCCAATAAAGCAAATTGAATTGAGAGAAAAGAGTACGAGTCCCGCCGTCCCCTGCCAGCTGTTGTTAAAAACACTAAACAACACTATTATCCAACCAGATTGTTACAGAAATTAAAACCTCCTATTTGACAAATTGGGAAAATGAAACACAGAATTAACTAAATTGCTATTTGGCTTAAAACGAGAAAAGAAACGGGCAAAATATCTCTAGAGATACAAAACAGAGACAGATCCTGACCAAACACAGCCTCAGCGACCACCAATTGGCTATAAAAGGGAGACGCAAAAAAACATGGCCGCCCAAAGAGGAGTGTCTATCTGGTCACTGCACTACAGGGGAGGTAGAGATGCACTGCCTCCTCTACTGTGAGAAATAGTCCCAAATAAGAAAATCTCAATCAATCCCCAACTTCTGTGCATTTACTAATCACATAAAGCATTAAAAAAAGAATCCAAGAATGAACCAGATATATGATTTCCATAGCTGAGGAACGTCCCATTAACTTCTTATGGCCGGGGCAGTATTGAGTAGCTTGGATGAATAAGGTGCCCAGAGTAAACTGCCTGCTACTCAGGCCCAGTTGCTAATATATTATTAGTATATTTTGTATATAAACACTCTGAAGTTTCTAAAACTGTTTGAATGATGTCTGTGAGTGTAACAGAACTCATATGGCAGGCAAAAACCTGAGAAAAAAAGTGGGAAATCTGAGGTTGGTCGTTTTTCAACTCAGCCCCTATTGAAGATACCGGTCATGTTGCTTCCGCTAGATGTCAACAGTCTTTAGAACATTGTTTCAGGCTTCTACTGTGAAGGGGGGCTGAGTGACAGGGGAATGAGTCAGGTGTCTGGCAGAGAGCCACACGCTCGTGGCGCTCGTTCACGTGACCGACCTCGCGTTCCATTGCTTTTCTACAGACAAAGGAATTCTCCGGTTGGGACATTATTGTAGATTTATGTTAAAAACATCCTAAAGATTGATTCTATACATCGTTTGACATGTTTCTACGGACTGTAACGGAACTTTTTGACATTTCGTCTGCAACTAGTGAACGCGCTTTGTGAGGTTTGATTTGTTTACCAAACGCGCTAACAAAAGAAGCTATTTGGACATAAATGATGGACATCATCGAACAAAAACATTTATTGTGGAACTGAGATTCCGATGAAGATCAAAGGTAAGTGAATATTTATAATGTTATTTCTGACTGTTGACTGCACAATATGGCAGATATCTTTTTGGCTTGTTGGGTCTCTGGGCGCCGTACTCAGATTATTGCATGGTTTGCTTTATCCGGAAAGCTTTTTTGAAATCTGACACAGCGGTTGCATTAAGGAGAAGTGGATTTAAGTTCCATGCATAACACTTGTATTTTCCATCAACATTTATAATGAGTACTTCTGTAAATTGATGTGGCTCTCTGCAAAAATCACCGGATGTTTTGGAACTACTGAACATAACGCGCCAATGTAAACTCAGATTTTTTTTATAGAAATATGATCTATATCAAACAAAACATACATGTATTGTGTAACATGAAGTCCTATGAGTGTCATCTGATGAAGATCATCAGAGGTTAGTGATTAATTTTATCTCTATTTGTGCTTTTTGTGACTCCTCTCTTTGGCTGGAAAAATGGCTGTTTTTCTGTGACTTGGCGCTGACCTAACGTAACCGTTTGTGGTGCTTTTGCTGTAAAGCCTATTTGAAATCAGACACTGTGGCTGATTAACAAGAAGTGTATCTTTAAAATGGTGTGAAATACTTGTATGTCTGAGGAATTTTAATTATGAGATTTCTGTTTTAAATTTGGCGCCCTGCACTTTCACTGGCTGTTGTCATATTGATCCCGTTAGCGGGATCTCAGCCAAAAGATTAATTCCCTGTAGTATTTACATTCTCTTTCTTTATCGTCTTAATTAAATGTATTGACCGAAGATTCCACAATGCGCGCACGGAGCCAGCGAGCGCCTTATTTTGCGCATCACTACTTCACAGGAGAGGCATTTGAACATAAATGATTTATCAAAATGCGTTTTTTGTCAGAAATGCTGAATTATGTGAACTTTCATGTGCCTCAATAACAAACATGTAGAAACCCAATAAAACTGTTAAAACTACGAGCCTAGTTGATTTTGCCACAGAAAAAGTCAGCAATCTTCACGCAAGCCATGATTGGCTGAGATAATGAGTGGGCTGGGCATGCCGGGAGATGAGTTTGGATTGGTCTGCCATAATATGACATGTCTCTACTCCTCTGAAACTACGGTGAGTGTAATATTTACGGTTCATTCTTTGTTTATTATCTATTTCACTTGCTTTGGCAATGTAAACATATGTTTCCCATGACAATAAAGCCCTTTGAATTGAAAGAGGCGCGAGAGAGAGAGAGAAAGAGCCGAGGCAAGAGAGAGTCTAAGGGTCAGAAGTCATCATCACAGTACACTAAACACAAATATGTCTGATGACATCATCAAAAGACGACAGTTAGTGCACATTAACCCAGATGGATATTAATCTATTCCTCTCCTCCTCAAAACAGACTGGAAAAGAAAGTCAGAGGCGAAGGACCTCTACTCTCCTCCTCCAATAGGGTTGAGGCGGTGGCGAGGAATAGATGAATTGTCAAAGATCCTTTACATGATCAGAGCTCCTACCTCGTCCCCTGGACCTTAGACTGGACTCCATCAGACGACTTCTGTCCTTTATCTCCCTTCGTCTCCCGTCCGTCAGCTCCTTTCTTTGGTCCTCCCAGTGCTCCTTTCTTCGGTCCTCCGACTCCTCCCGTCTTCTCTCCTCCTCTTCCCTTCTTCAGTACAAATTGAGGCGTGGTACGGATAGTGCTCCTCTTCGGCGGTTTCTTCTGGAGCTGCCGTTTTACCTTACTGCAGATACAGTTATGCTTTTGTTAGGTTTTTATTTTTCAGGTTACCGTAGCCCCTCCCCTCTGACCCAGGTTACCGTAGCCCCTCCCCTCTGACCCATAGGTTACCGTAGCCCCTCCCCTCTGACCCATAGGTTACCGTAGCCCCTCCCCTCTGACCCATAGGTTACTGTAGCCCCTCCCCTCTGACCCATAGGTTACCTGTAGCCCCTCCCCTCTGACCCATAGGTTACTGTAGCCCCTCCCATCTGACCCATAGGTTACTGTAGCTACTGACAACGTTACAAGCACCATTGAGGGAGATGTTTAATTTAAAAAATGTATTGACTTTTTCAATGCTAGTTAAGGATACTGTAGTGATCACGTTTCACATTGGATTTATTAACTACAGAAAGGTAAGATGTGTTTTTAATTCTGGTGCCGCTCGGCACACAAGGTTGTTATCTAGCTAACGTTCAAAGGCATTCAAAGTTCCCCCGTTGGTATAATTCAGATAACACATGTCATAACAAGACGGCAAGCTTCCTCCATTCTCTCTCTCTCTCCTCACCCTCTAAATGTCTGTTTTATCTTGCTTCCTACACTGGCAGCACAGTGTGTGAGTCGTCATGATTAAACCATGCTAAGGGATAACGGTCACTGATTTATAACAGATCTACTACTGCATAATAACAGGCAGGGAACATCAGCTAAACCACATACATGATTAAACCATGCTAGGCAGCTGTAAACTCACCTGTGTATCTTTTTAAAGCCTACCATGTAGCCAGGGACAGGACAACCGGCCTGTTTGATCACATTGGCACTGGAGAGAGGTGGGGGGCAGAGAGTGGGGGAGAGAGGTGGGGGCAGAGAGAGAGAGAGGTGGGGGGGGGAGAGAGAGGTGGGGGAGGGGCAGAGAGAGAGGTGGGGGGCAGAGAGAGAGGTAGGTGGGGGGCAGGGGAGGTGGGGGGGCTGGAGAGAGAGAGAGGTGGGGGGAGAGAGGGAGAGAGAGAGAGAGAGAGGGGGGGAGAGAGAGAGGAGGGGGGGGGAGAGAGAGAGAGAGAGAGAGGGGGAGAGAGAGAGGTGGGGAGGGGGGGGAGAGAGAGGAGGGGGGGGGAGAGAGAGAGGTGGGGGGCAGAGAGAGAGAGGTGGGGGGGCAGAGAGAGAGGTGGGGGGGGGGAGAGAGAGAGAGAGAGGAGGGGGGGGCAGAGAGAGAGAGAGGTGGGGGGCAGAGAGAGAGAGAGGTGGGGGAGAGAGAGAGGTGGGGGGCAGAGAGAGGTGGGGGGAGAGAGGTGGGGGGCAGAGAGAGAGAGGTGGGGGGCAGAGAGAGAGGTGGGGGGGGAGAGAGAGGTGGGGGGCAGAGAGAGAGAGAGAGTGGGGGGGCAGAGAGAGAGAGAGAGAGGTGGGGGGGGGGGGGAGATGGGGGGGAGAGAGAGAGAGATGGGGGAGAGAGAGATGGGGGAGAGAGAGAGAGAGGATGGGGGGAGAGAGAGAGGTGGGGGGAGAGAGATGGGGGAGAGGTGGGGGGAGATGGGGGGAGAGAGAGAGATGGGGGAGAGAGAGAGAGATGGGGGGGAGAGAGAGAGATGGGGGAGAGAGAGAGATGGGGGGGAGAGAGAGATGGGGGAGAGAGAGAGAGAGATGGGGGAGAGAGAGAGAGATGGGAGAGAGAGAGAGAGAGATGGGGGAGAGAGAGGGGGAGAGAGAGAGATGGGGAGAGAGGTGAGTTAATACTACAGCTCCCATCAGACTGTGCTGCTTTACAAGCCCCTCCCCCTGTGGATCCCTAGGCTCCTCCCCCTGGTGTACCTGCGTAGAAGAGGCTTGTCATCCTCGGTGAAGAAGGTGACAGCTCTCCCTGTGCGTCCCGCCCTACCAGTACGACCTAGGATTAGATATACAAAGATGGACAACACTTCATTACATACGTACTGTAACTAGTGCACTATATAGGGAACAGGGCTCTGGTCTATAGTAGTACCACTATATAGGGAACAGGGCTCTGGTCTATAGTAGTACCACTATATAGGGAATAGGGCTCTGGTCTATAGTAGTACCAGGGCTCTGGTCTATAGTAGTGCACTATATAGGGAATAGGGCTCTGGTCTATATAGGAATAGGGCTCTGGTCTATAGTAGTGTACTATATAGGGAATAGGGCTCTGGTCTAAAGTAGTACCACCATATAGGGAATAGGGCTCTGGTCTATAGTAGTGCACTATATAGGGAACAGGGCTCTGGTCTATATAGGGAATAGGGCTCTGGTCTATAGTACCACTATATAGGGAATAGGGCTCTGGTCTATAGTAGTGTACTATATAGGGAATAGGGCTCTGGTCTATAGTAGTGTACTATATAGGGAATAGGGCTCTGGTCTATAGTAGTGTACTATATAGGGAATAGGGCTCTGGTCTATAGTAGTGTACTATATAGGGAATAGGGCTCTGGTCTAAAGTAGTGTACTATATAGGGAATAGGGCTCTGGTCTATAGTAGTGTACTATATAGGGAATAGGGCTCTGGTCTATAGTAGTGTACTATATAGGGAATAGGGCTCTGGTCTATAGTAGTGTACTATATAGGGAATAGGGCTCTGGTCTATAGTAGTGTACTATATAGGGAATAGGGCTCTGGTCTATAGTAGTCTATATAGGGAATAGGGGTCTGGTCTATATTAGTGCACTATATAGGGAATAGGGCTCTGGTCTATAGTAGTGTACTATATAGGGAATAGGGCTCTGGTCTATAGTAGTGCACTATATAGGGAATAGGGCTCTGGTCTATAGTAGTGTACTATATAGGGAATAGGGCTCTGGTCTATAGTAGTGTACTATATAGGGAATAGGGCTCTGGTCTATAGTAGTAGGGTACTATATAGGAATAGGGCTCTGGTCTATAGTAGTGTACTATATAGGGAATAGGGCTCTGGTCTATAGTAGTGTACTATATAGGGAATAGGGCTCTGGTCTATAGTAGTGCACTATATAGGGAATAGGGGTCTGGTCTATAGTAGTGTACTATATAGGGAATAGGGCTCTGGTCTATAGTAGTGTACTATATAGGGAATAGGGGGTCTCCCAAAAAAATGGTCAAAGACTCCAGTCAACCAATTCATAGACGGTTTTCTCTGCTACCACACGGCAAGCGGTACCAGAGCGTCAAGTCTAGGATCAGAAGGCTCCTCAACAGCTTCGACCTCCAAGCCATAAAACTGCTGAACATCTAATCAAAATGGCCACCAGACTATTTACATTGATCGATACCCCCTGTTTTTACACTGCTGCTCTGTGTATTGTCTTTGCAGTCACTCTACCCCCACCTACACGTCGAGGTCATGTGTACGTGCGGGGGTACCGGTTACTCAGTACCGTATTCGGCACATGTAACTAATAAAACGAGATGAGATTTTTAGAGCTTTGTGTGGTAGTGTAGTGATACGCAGGGACTAACCGATACGGTGGATGTATTCCACAGCGCTGGTAGGGAAGTCGTAGTTCAGCACCAGGTTGACACCCTTAAAGTCGATACCTCGGGCCAGCAGGGCCGTACAGATCAACACCCAGATATCACCCGACCGGAAACTACTGATCACGTTGTCTCTCTGGAGAAAAAAAACAGTTAGGGAATGACTTATAGTAGTGTGTGTTTTACTATACTTGGGAGTGCAGTAGTGTGTGTGTGTGTGTGTGTGTGTGTGTGTGTGTGTGTGTGTGTGTGTACATGTTGTACTATACTTGGGAGTACCAGAAGTCCACACTAGAATAGTAAACCAACTAAAATATACCTAAGGACATTTTGCTGGTTAGATTTAGGGTTAAAACTAGGGTTAGAGGTTATAGGTTAGATTTAGGGTTAAAACTAGGGTTAGAGGTTATAGGTTAGATTTAGGGTTAAAACTAGGGTTAGAGGTTAGATTTAGGGTTAAAACTAGGGTTAGAGGTTATAGGTTAGATTTAGGGTTAAAACTAGGGTTAGAGGTTAGATTTAGGGTAAAAACTAGGGTTAGGGGTTAGATTTAGGGTTAGGGGTTAGATTTAGGGTTAAAACTAGGGTTAGATTTAGGGTTAAAACTAGGGTTAGGGGTTAGATTTAGGGTTAAAACTAGGGTTAGGGGTTAGATTTAGGGTTAAAACTAGGGTTATAGGTTAGATTTAGGGTAAAAACTAGGGTTAGAGGTTAGATTTAGGGTTAAAACTAGGGTTAAGGTTAGATTTAGGGTTAAAACTAGGGTTAAGGTTAGATTTAGGGTTAAAACTAGGGTTTAGGGGTTAAGGTTAGATTTAGGGTTAAAACTAGGGTTTAGGGGTTAAGGTTAGATTTAGGGTTAAAACTAGGGTTAGGGGTTAGATTTAGGGTTAAAACTAGGGTTAGGGGTTAGATTAAAGGTAAAAACTAGGGTTAGAGGTTAGATTTAGGGTTAAAACTAGGGTTAAGGTTAGATTTAGGGTTAAAACTAGGGTTAAGGTTAGATTTAGGGTTAAAACTAGGGTTTAGGGGTTAAGGTTAGATTTAGGGTTAGAGGTCCAGGAAAACAGGATTTAGATGGAAATCAATTGCTGGTCCCCAAAAGTCTTGACAGGTATATTGTGTGTGTGTGTGTGTGTGTGTGCGTGTGTATATAGCCTGGTACCGTGTGTGTGCGTGCGTGCGTGCGTGCGTGTGCGTGCCTGTTGCTGTGTGCGGTCAGCGTGTATGATGTCTACGTTGATGCCTTCGTACACCAGCTCATGGAAGAGCTCTCTGGCCCGATCAATAGACTGGACAAACACCAGCATAGGGGGCAAGAAACCCTAGGAGAGAGGAGTTAGTATTTACCATTCAGGTAGCAAATGTTATCTGAAACATGCTTGGTAAACAACAGGTGTAGACTAACAGGTGTAGACTAACAGGGAAATGCTTGGTAAACAACAGGTGTAGACTAACAGGTGTAGACTAACAGGTGTAGACTAACAGTGAAATGCTTGGTAAACAACAGGTGTAGACTAACAGGTGTAGACTAACAGGTGTAGACTAACAGGTGTAGACTAACAGGTGTAGACTAACAGGTGTAGACTAACAGGTGTAGACTAACAGGTGTAGACTAACAGGTGTAGACTAACAGGGAAATGCTTGGTAAACAACAGGTGTAGACTAACAGTGAAATGCTTGGTAAACAACAGGTGTAGACTAACAGGTGTAGACTAACAGGTGTAGACTAACAGTGAAATGCTTGGTAAACAACAGGTGTAGACTAACAGGTGTAGACTAACAGGTGTAGACTAACAGTGAAATGTAACCTACAGGCCCTTCCCAACAACGCAGAGAGAAAAATAAAAATAACATTGCTGTACACACATGGTCCCAGGCTATATACACACACACACACGGTCCCAGGCTATATACACACACACACACACACACACACACACGGTACCAGGCTATATACACACACACACGGTACCAGGCTATATACACACACACACAGTACCAGGCTATATACACACACACACACACACACAATCAGGCTATACACACACACACACACACACACACACACACACACGGTACCAGGCTATATACATACACACACACACACACACACACACACACACGGTACCAGGCTATATACACACACACACACACACGGTACCAGGCTATATATACACACACACACACACACACGGTACCAGGCTATATATACACACACACACACACACAGTACCAGGCTATATACACACACACACGGTACCAGGCTATATATACACACACACACACACACGGTACCAGGCTATATACACACACACACACGGTACCAGGCTATATACACACACAGTACCAGGCTATATACACACACAGTACCAGGCTATATACACACACACACACACACACACATGGTACCAGGCTATATATACACACACACACACACACACACACACACACACACACACACACGGTACCAGGCTATATACACATGGTACCAGGCTATATACACACACACACACACATGGTACCAGGCTATATACACATACACAGTACCAGGCTATATACACACACACGGTACCAGGCTATATACACACACACGGTACCAGGCTATATACACACACACACACACGGTACCAGGCTATATACACACACACACGGTACCAGGCTATCTATATATATATATATACACACACACACACGGTACCAGGCTATCTATATATATATATATATACACACACACATATATACCATATATCTATATATATCT